>NW_018465863.1:0-547 GCF_002113885.1 Mizuhopecten yessoensis
CCACAGCGTCAACACATCAGGAAAGTATACCACAGCGTCAACACACCTGGGAAAATATACTACAGCGTCAACACACCAGGGGAAAATATAACACAGCGACAACACCAGGGAAAATATAACACAGCGTCAACACACAAGGGGAAAATATAACACAGCGTCAACACACCAGGGGAAAATATACCACAGCGTCAACACACCTGGGGGAAATATTCCACAACGTCAACACATTAGGGAAAATATACCACAGCGTCAACACACCAGGGAAAATATACAACAGCGTCAACACACCAGGTGAAAATATAACACAGCGTCAACACACCAGGGGAAAAATACAACAGCGTCAACACATCAGGGAAAATATACCACAGCGTCAACACACCAGGGAAAATATACAACAGCGTCAACACACCAGGTGAAAATATAACACAGCGTCAACACACCAGGGNTTAGCGTCAACACACCAGGGGAAATATACCACAGTGTCAACACACCAGGGAAAATGTACCACAGCGTCAACACATCAAAAAAAATATACCACAGCGTCAAC
>NW_018465864.1:0-547 GCF_002113885.1 Mizuhopecten yessoensis
ACAATCCCTGGGTTCAGACTGGTATATGTTATGGAGAGTAATACAGTCTCTGGATTCAGACTGGTATATGTTATGGAGAGTAATACAATCCCTGGGTTCAGACTGGTATATGCTATGGAGAGTAATAGAATTCCTGGGTTCAGACTGGTATTTGCTATGGAGAGTAATAGAATTCCAGGGTTCAGACTAGTATATGTTATGGAGAGTAATATAATTCCTGGGTTCAGACTGGTATATGTTATGGAGAGTAATANTGGGTTCAGACTGGTATATGTTATGGAGAGTAATACAATCCCTCGGTTCAGACTGGTATATGCTATAGAAAGTAATACAATCCCTGGGTTCAGACTGGTATATGTTATGGAGAGTAATACAATCCCTGGGTTCTGACTGGTATATGCTATGGAGAGTAATACAATCCCTGGGTTCAGACTGGTATATGCTATAGAGAGTAAAACAATCCCTCGGTTTAGACGGGCATATGTTATGGAGAGTAATAGAGCTCCAGGGTTCAGACTGGTATATGTTATGGAGAGTAATACAATTT
>NW_018465865.1:0-547 GCF_002113885.1 Mizuhopecten yessoensis
CAAACTCTGTCTCACAGGGAAAACAAGTGTGGTGGAACGATGTATCAATCTCTGTCTCATAGGGAAAACAAGTGTGGTGGTATCAAACTCTGTCTCACAGGGAAAACAAGTGTGGTGGTATCAAACTCTGTCTCACAGGGAAAACAAGTGTGGTGGTACATGTATCAAACTCTGTCTCATAGGGAAAACAAGTGTGGTGGTACATGTATCAAACTGTGTCTCACAGGGAAAACAAGTGTGGTGGTATCAAACTCTGTCTCGTGACGTGCTGTACTGAATCCAAACATTATATTTAGTCTGGCTTTTATGTCTGGAACAAATCTTACAACAGATTAGGTACTGAGAGTGCTGATTCACCCATATTTCATAATCTTTGATGNTAATGCTTGCATCATTTTGGCTTCCAGAGAATGATTCTTCTGTGTCCAAAATGTAGCGATTAGGTAGAGCTATGCTTATATTTCAAGAAAATTATGCTCCTTCTGGCCACCGTAAGACATTATCTGAAGCTTATTGACAGCACTTTTTGAATATATATAAATGTACC
>NW_018465866.1:0-235 GCF_002113885.1 Mizuhopecten yessoensis
GTATTTAGTACATCACAATGTCATGACATCATGTCTGATGTATTTGGTATATCACAATGTCATGACATGTCTGATGTATTTAGTACATCACAATGTCATGACATCATGTCTGATGTATGAATATTTAGTACATCACAATGTCATGACATCATGTCTGATGTATTTAGTACATCACAATGTCATGACATCATGTCTGGTGTATTTAGTACATCACAATGTCATGACATCATGTCTG
>NW_018465866.1:308-547 GCF_002113885.1 Mizuhopecten yessoensis
ACATCACAATGTCATGACATCATGTCTGGTGTATTTAGTACATCACAATGTCATGACATCATGTCTGGTGTATTTAGTACAACATCACAATGTCATGACATCATGTCTGGTGTATTTAGTACAACATCACAATGTCATGACATCATGTCTGGTGTATTTAGTACAATATCACAATGTCATGACATCATGTCTGGTGTATTTAGTACATCATCACAATGTCATGACATCATGTCTGGTGT
>NW_018465867.1:0-547 GCF_002113885.1 Mizuhopecten yessoensis
TCCACCCATACCTCCGAATCCACCTCCGTTCATGCCACCTCCGTTAATGGTACCTCCGTTTCCTCCTCCAGTACCGCCCATTCCTCCTAATCCACCGTTTCCTCCACCCATACCTCCGAATCCCCCTTGTCCTCCCATTCCACCGCCCCTTCCTCCGAATCCACCTCCGTTAATGGTACCTCCGTTTCCTCCTCCAGTACCGCGCATTCCTCCGAATCCTCCTTTTCCGCCTGCCTTTCCTCCAAATCCACCTTGTCCTCCCATTCCACCGCCCCTTCCTCCGAATCCACCGTTTCCTCCACCCATACCTCCGAATCCACCTTTTCCTCCTCCCTTTCCTCCGAATCCACCTTTTCCTCCTGCCTTTCCTCCGAAT
This sequence comes from Mizuhopecten yessoensis, assembly GCF_002113885.1. Taxonomy (NCBI): domain Eukaryota; kingdom Metazoa; phylum Mollusca; class Bivalvia; order Pectinida; family Pectinidae; genus Mizuhopecten; species Mizuhopecten yessoensis. Next base: position 377 of record NW_018465867.1, read on the forward strand.
CCCCCTCCGTTAATGGCCCCTCCGTTTCCTCCTCCAGTACCGCCCATGCTTCCGAATCCACCACCATATCCTATGACACAGAGGGAAATGTTTTATTCATTTTTCAGTCCAAACCATATAATTATATCAACTGCATTTCTTTTTACATATTTCTGTAAAGTGAATTGGACA
>NW_018465868.1:0-547 GCF_002113885.1 Mizuhopecten yessoensis
ACGGGAGATTATACCAATGACTGACGAGAGATTATATCAATGACTGCTGGGAGATTATACCAATGACTGACGAGAGATTATATCAATGACTGACGGGGTAGTATACAAATGGCTGACGGGATAGTATACAAATGGCTAACGGGAGATTATACAAATGACTGACGAGAGATTATACCAATGGCTAACGGGATAGTATACCAATGGCTAACGGGAGATTATACCAATGTCTGATAAGAGATTATACTAATGACTGATGGGAGATTATACCATTGACTGACGGGATAGTATACCAATAACTGACGGGATAGTATACCAATGGCTGACGGGAGATTATACCAATGTCTGATGAGAGATTATACTAATGACTGATGGGAGATTATACCATTGACTGACGGGAGATTATACCAATGACTGACGGGAGATTATACCAATGACTAACGGGAGATTATACCAATGACTGATGAGAGATTATACTAATGACTGATGGGAGATTATACCATTCACTGACGGGAGATTATACCAATGACTGACGGGAGATTATACCAAT
>NW_018465869.1:0-547 GCF_002113885.1 Mizuhopecten yessoensis
ATAATTAGTATGGCCTATCGATGGCGTTACCTTACAAACAACAAGCGAATTAATATGGCCTATTGATGGCGTTACCTTACAAACAACAAGAGAATTAGTATGGCCTATTGATGGCGTTACCCAAACAACAAGAGAATTAGTATGGCCCATTGATGGCGTTACCTAACAAACAACAAGATAATTAGTATGGCCTATTGATGGCGTTACCTAACAAACAACAAGAGAATTAGTATGGCCTATTGATGGTGTTACCNCCTAACAAACAACAAGATAATTAGTATGGCCTATTGATGGTGTTACCCAAAAAACAACAAGAGAATTAGTATGGCCTATTGATGGTGTTACCCAAAAAACAACAGGAGAATTAGTATGGCCTATTGATGGCGTAACCTAACAAACAACAAGAGAATTAGTATGGCCTATTGATGGCGTTACCTAAACAACAAGAGAATAAATATAGCCCATTGATGGCGTAACCTAAACAACAACAAGAGAATTAGTTTGGCCTATTGATGGCGTGACCTAACAAACAACAAGAGAATTAGTA
>NW_018465870.1:0-547 GCF_002113885.1 Mizuhopecten yessoensis
TTTTCAACCATCAAATATCAACCAGAGGGGAAAATCTTAATGTCGCAACTTCGTAAATAAGTGGGGGGTTTTCAGAACTGATTGTCAAAGGATGGTAAAATCCGAATTTGTCAGAATCAGGACTGTTACGTCATATGGCATATGATCAAGAACGAGGCGTCTTTTTGGGGGCATGCCATTCGTCCTTCGTCCACACCAATAAAGGTTACCAAGCAAAAGTTACAAATTTAAAGCTACGGCAGCTGACGAGATATTATCCTCATCCTGCTCGCAAGAACACAGCCATCCAAAGAGGCAGTTAAAATTTGCACTGTTGCACTCTATCAGAACAGCCTGTTTAGTGAAGCTTCTTGCCATCTATAATCTGCTCACCAACTTCTGAAATATATCAAGTTCATAACGGCAAGTGGGAGTATATTGTGAGTGTTTCGGTTTATAAATACTGGGCAACCTCAGTTAGGAAAGAGGTTGAACATCAACCTCTCATAAATGCCTTCAATATGAGTGATACAATCAAGGCATAGCTGACTACGCCATCACCTCACAT
>NW_018465871.1:0-547 GCF_002113885.1 Mizuhopecten yessoensis
ACTCATGGCGTACATCGAGATTCGTCATAAAGGTTAAACATAGACTCCCTCATAGCGTACATCGAGATTTGTCATAACGGTTAAACATAGACCATACTCATGGCGTACATCGAGATTCGTCATAAAGGTTAAACAGACCCACTCATGGCGTACATCGAGATTCGTCATAAAGGATAAACATAGACCATACTCATGGCGTACATCGTGATTCCTGTTAGAGGTAAAACATAGACCACACTCATGCGTACATCGTGATTCCTGTTAGAGGTTAAACATAGACCCACTCATGGCGTACATCGTGATTCCTGTTAGAGGTTAAACTAACTATACACTCATGGCGTACATTGTGATTCCTGTTAGGCGTTAAACTAACTCTACATTCATGGCAAACATCGTGAATCCTGCTAGAGGTTTAACATAGACCCACTCATGGCGTACATCGTGATTCCTGTTAGAGGTTAAACATAGACCCACTCATGGCGCACATCGAGATTCGTCATAAAGGTTAAACATAGACCCAGTCATGGCGTACATCGTGATTCCTGTT
>NW_018465872.1:0-547 GCF_002113885.1 Mizuhopecten yessoensis
TTACCCATCCTTGTCAGAGTAACATCAGTCCCCGTCCACAACAAAATATACTTTCTTACTCGCCTTTACAGTTACCTGTCCCTGTCAGAGTAACATCAGTCCCCGTCCACAATAACTATACTTCCTTCCTAACCTTTATAGTTACCTGTCCCTGTCAGAGTAACATCAGTCCCCGTCCACAACAAACTATACTTCCTTACTCGCCTTTATAGTTATCCGTCCCTGTCAGAGTAACATCAGTCCCCATCCACAACAAACTATACTTCCTTACTCGCCTTTATAGTTACCCATCCCTGTCAGAGTAACAACAGTCCCCGTCCACAACAAACTATACTTCCTTACTCGCCTTTATAGTTATCCGTCCCTGTCAGAGTAACATCAGTCCCCATCCACAACAAACTATACTTCCTTACTCGCCTTTATAGTTANAGAGTAACATCAGTCCCCGTCCACAACAAACTATACTTCGTTACTCACCTTTAAAGTTATCCGACCCTGTCAAAGTAACATCTGTCCCCGTCCACAACAAACTATACTTCCTTACTCG
>NW_018465873.1:0-547 GCF_002113885.1 Mizuhopecten yessoensis
CCGGTTATGACATTTCAGTAACCGGGTTGAGTGTCATACTACCGTATCCAGGTTACGACATTTCAGTGACCGGGTTGAGTGTCATACTACCGTGTCCAGGTTACGACATTTCAGTGACCGGGTTGAGTGTCATACTACCGTGTCCAGGTTATGACATTTTAGTGACCGGGTTGAGTGTCATACTACCGTGTCCAGATTATGACATTTCAGTGACGGGCGGAGTGTCATACTACCGTGTCCGTGTTATGACATTTCAGTGACCGGTTTGAGTGTCATGCTACCGTGTCCAGGTTATGACATTTCAGTGACCGGGTTGAGTGTCATACTANCGTGTCCAGGTTATGACATTTCAGTGACCGGGTGGAGTGCCATACTACCGTGTCCCAGTTATGACATTTCAGTGACCGGGTGGAGTGTCATGCTACCGTGTCCAGGTTATGACATTTCAGTGACGGGCGGAGTGTCATACTAACTTGTCCAGGTTATGACATTTCAGTGACCTGTTTGAGTGTCATACTACCGTGTCCAGGTTATGACATTTCAGTGA
>NW_018465874.1:0-547 GCF_002113885.1 Mizuhopecten yessoensis
AAAAATGATCAAAGATACAAGGCACTTAAATGTGAAATAAAAAGGTACGGGAAGTTAAATTATTTCCCGTTACTACAAATCTTATCAACGAGGACACCTAAGGCGGCAGAGCGTACGCGTTATACACGTCTGATTAATGCAAGTCAACACTTAAATGTACACCCACGTGCTTACTGCATGTTGAAAGCAGGCAAACATTTACATGTACGTAAATACTTTGTGGCTATAACGAGTACTTACTTGCATATGCTATTGATATTAGCATATTAGATATTTGCATCAAAGCAAATCAAACAGTATCTTTCTATGTGTGTTTTGACCTAACGTGTATTACTGCATAATCAGCAAGACTAATATAGTAAACACTCAGTTTAAGAAACTAAAACAAGAGGCCCAGAGGGCCTGGATAAAAAAAGCAAATATGGTAGAGTACTCTTATTACATAAAATACCTCCAATAGTACAGAAGAAGAAAGATTGATTTAAACTTCAAATTTCCCTATTGGACCCCACAACTCTCAGCACCCAGAGGGGTCTCACCCTTCCTT
>NW_018465875.1:0-547 GCF_002113885.1 Mizuhopecten yessoensis
CTGTTTTTTTTCATCGGTGACGTCATGAACAGTGTAAGAGCGCGCACTGTGAAGGTCATCGGAAACCGAAAACACATGTGTTGGATATTAGGCCTACTGAGAATCACTGTCACTTTCTATAACACGGGCGCGTTTTTTCAGAGGAGGTCCTTGGTAAACATGAACATGTATGTTTCCTCCTGTGACAGCACCTGAAAAGATACTTTGGAAACCGCCCTGGACCCTGACAACAGAGGAAGTTGACTGGTTACACGCCATTGATTGTTGTGTCAGTGATGTTGTGTTGCATCCGGTCTCAGGTGCTGTTGGATTTCCGTGCAGTATTTTGGAGATTTCTTTGTGTTGATTCGTGTTGATGTGTGAATAATTATTAATAGAAGAAATGTTTCGGTGACCAGAAATTTGCATTATATGGTTAGCGGGGATGTTATTATCGTTCAATTTCTGGACAAGATATTTCCTTGCACTGTGATTTGACAAGTGTTTGTCAGTTTGGATTCCGGCTCCCTTTATGGCACGTTGCATCATGGATTTTAGCTTGTTGATA
>NW_018465876.1:0-147 GCF_002113885.1 Mizuhopecten yessoensis
GATCTTATGTGTATATATACATTAACATCAGATCTTATGTGTATAAATACATTAACATTTGATCTTATGTGTATAGATACATTAACATCAGATCTTATGTGTATAGATACATTAACATCAGATCTTATGTGTATAGATACATTAACA
>NW_018465876.1:303-547 GCF_002113885.1 Mizuhopecten yessoensis
AGATCTTATGTGTATAGATACATTAACATCAGATCTTATGTGTATAGATACATTAACATCAGATCTTATGTGTATAAATACATTAACATCAGATCTTATGTGTATATAGATACATTGACATCAGATCTTATGTGTATATATACATTAACATCATATCTTATGTGTATATATACATTAACATTAGATCTTATCTGTATATATACATTAACATTAGATCTTATGTGTATAGATACATTAACATCAG
>NW_018465877.1:0-547 GCF_002113885.1 Mizuhopecten yessoensis
TATCGCTTGTTGAGAACGAACTGAACGTGGTATGTTTGGACCTCTTCTGTTGCCTGTTGAAAACGAACTAAACGTGGTGTGTTTGGACCTCTACTGTTGTTGTTGAGAACGAACTGAATGTGATATGTTTGGACCTGTACTGTTGCTAGTTAAGAACGAACTGATCGTGGTATGGTTGGACCTCAATTTTCTGCATGTTGGGAACCAAAGGTTGTTTCGGTTGGAATCTTCTGGAGAGTCTGACGTGTTACTGTTGGACCTGTTGTGTATTTCTGCCTGTTGAGATCTGGACGTTATATAGTTAGACCGCTATACCTTTACCTGTATTGGAACACCTATTACTGTACACTTTTATGCTCTGGCTACCTGTGATTGGTCCTGGCGGTATATGTTTGGATCCCTTTAACTGGTTGTTGAGAACGATCTGAACGTGGTATGTTTGGACCTCTAATATCGCTTGTTGAGGAAACATTCAACGTGGTATGTATGGACCTCTACTATTGCTTGTTGAGAAAAAACTGAACGTGGTATGTTTGGACCTCTACTA
>NW_018465878.1:0-547 GCF_002113885.1 Mizuhopecten yessoensis
TGGCCAAATATCATCTCCCTGGGCTGTTTGGTTATCGAGAAGATGTTTAAAGTTTTTAACAAATTTGACCCCTGTGACATTGAAAATGGGTGAAGGTCATTAATTTTAACAAACTTAGTAGCCCTTCGTCCCAGTTTGCTTCTGGCCAAATATCATCACCCTAGGCCTTTCGGTTATTTAGAAGAAATCGTTTAAAGTAAAATATTGACGCCGGACAGACGGACGGACGCCGCGCCACGGCATAAGCTCACTTGGCACGAAAGTGCCAAGTGAGCTAAAAATGTGCATAGTAATATGTTATTTCATTGTGGATAAGCTTCAATGTCTTAAACAATATTCTAGCTACATGGATAATTTTAAAATCATCAAAATCATATTCAATTGTCATAATATTACAAAATTATAGAGTTGATACAATACCAGGAAATGTCTATGCATAGTTTAGATCTATATACGGATATATCAGGGCTAGAAATTTATAGCTGTAGTCTATACATAGATCTATACATTAGTATATATTACATTCTAGTCGATCATGTTTACTGCT
>NW_018465879.1:0-547 GCF_002113885.1 Mizuhopecten yessoensis
CATTGGAATTAGACACGAAACATGTCAAACATGTCATTGGAATTACACATGAAACCTGTCAAGCATGTCATTGGAATTAGACACGAAACCTGTCAAATATGTCATTGGAATTAGACACGAAAACTGTCAAACATGTCATTGGAATTGGACACGAAACATGTCATTGGAATTAGACGTATAGTTAATTTCATTAATTGATTACTTATCACAATAATCATTTTAAGAAGGGGTCAAAACCTGAACCTGTTAATTATAAAATTAGGCCTGTTCTTGTTGTAGTTTACATTTATAAATATATTACAATTAACATCTCTTCAAATACAAATCATAATCCTTATAAAATAAAGGATGTATATATTTATCTGAAATGTACACGGCAACGAAACTTGTAAATGTGGACTAAAAATGTCACATACGATGACTAAACATTTTAACGGTGACACATTGTAAAACAAGAGGCAATGTACCTGGGTAATGTCCAAATACTAAAAGTCTTAAACAGTATATATCATTAAAGACTTACTGCAATTTTGTTTTAGATGGCATG
>NW_018465880.1:0-547 GCF_002113885.1 Mizuhopecten yessoensis
TTGCCCGCGGTATTATTTATGGTTAGAATTGTGTTGTCCAACCGTTCCTCAGCATTTCTTCCGAAGGTGCTGAGTTTCATCTTCAGGAGTTCCAGCACTAACATCTCATCATCTGATGTCATCTGCAGGCCGTGAATTTTGTTGGCACTTGGGAACATTGAGCATGTCCACCAGTTATTACTGTCACCCCCAGAGCACACGACAGAATGCTGTTTGCATTTGGAGCAGTCACCGGAGTAGCACGCAACAGTCGCATCAAGCACAGCGGGTAAACGTTTTGTTATAATGTCCATGTTTCCATTGTGAAGTTTCATCAGGTCCTTGAAGATCAGACTGCTCCGGGCTTTCAGGTCCTGAGAAAATATTTTCTGGGAATCGCTCTCATCAGTCTGGTTCGGCCAGGAAACATGGACTCACTGAACTTGGCACTGTTAGACTTTCGGAACTGTGCCTTGCCTAAATGTGTAGGGTCGGCCGGTCTCTCCACCTTCAACATGGGATATAGCGCTTGCATGGCCTCCTCAATGCCTTTGGCTCCAGTACCGTC
>NW_018465881.1:0-547 GCF_002113885.1 Mizuhopecten yessoensis
ATATAAACTATAGTTTAATATTAAAATATCAAACTATCATTATAAAGTATGTGTCTGTAACAGTGGCTATAAAGTATGTGTGTGTAACAGTGACTATAAATTATGTGTGTGTAACAGTGCCTATAAAGTATGTGTGTGTAACAGGGACTATAAAGAGTGTGTCTGTAACAGGGACAATAAAGTATATGTCTGTAACAATGACTATAAAGTATGTGTCTGCAACAGTGACTATAAAGTATGTGTATGTGACAGGGACTATAAAGTATGTGTCTGTAACAGTGACTATAAAGTATGTGTGTGTAACAGGGACTATAAAGTGTGTGTCTGTAACAGGGACAATAAAGTATATGTCTGTAACAATGACTATAAAGTATGTGTCTGTAACAGTGACTATAAAGTATGTGTATGTAACAGTGACTATAAAGTATGTGTATGTGACAGGTACTATAAAGTATGTGTATGTGACAGAGACTATAAAGTATGTGTCTGTAACAGTGACTACAAAGTATGTGTCTGTAACAGTGACTATAAAGTATGTGTATGTGAC
>NW_018465882.1:0-547 GCF_002113885.1 Mizuhopecten yessoensis
AACCAAAAGGTTAGTTTAGATATTCTTATATATTTAAGGGCCTATAAAATTCCCTTTTTCAAATCCCAATTCACAAGAAGCGTTTGACAAACTCCCAAGAAGAATTGAAGCAGTTAGTACCTGTCTAGGAATTTTAAGTATTTTACTCGTCAAAACCTATTGACGGCGTGTTTTAATAAAAAAAAAAAAATACTATGAAATAAATATAGCAGCATTATTGAAATCTATTTACAGAAACATTTATCATAACAGAAACAGCATCGAAACTTACAACTACAACAACAACAACAACAATAAAGATACTTACCATAACAACAGCATAATATACTTACCACAACACCACAAATACTTACCTCAACTACAACATCGATAATTACCACAACAACAACAAAAATACTTACCACAACAACAACAAAAATACTTACCCCAACAACAAATATACTTACTACAACAACAACAAAATCNAATTAAATGCATCGATACTGACCAAAACAAGAACATTTATACTTAACACAATAACAACAAAAATACGTACTACAACAACAAC
>NW_018465883.1:0-547 GCF_002113885.1 Mizuhopecten yessoensis
GTTTATGGAGAGTGAACTCTATTGTCACTGTAGGGAAGTGTTTATAGAGAGTGCGCTCTATTGTCACCGTAGTAAAGTGTTTATGGAGAGTGAACTCTATTGTCACTGTAGGGAAGTGTTTATGGAGAGTGAACTATATTGTCATTGTGGTGAAGTGTTTGTGGAGAGTGAACTCTATTGTCACTGTAGTGAAGTATTTCTGGAGAATGCACTCTATTGTCACTGTGGTGAAGTGTTTGTGGAGAGTGAACTCTATCGTCACTGTAGTAAAGTGTTTGTGGAGAGTGAACTCTATTGTAACTGTAGTGAAGTGTGTATGGAGAGTGAACTCTATTGCCACAGTAGTAAAGTGTTTAGGGAGAGTGAACTCTATTGTCACTGTAGTGAAGTGTTTAGGGAGAGTGAACTCTATTGTCACTGTAGTAAAGTGTGTATGGAGAGTAATCTCTATTTTCATCGTAGTGAAGTGTTTATGGAGGGTGAAATCTATTGTCACTGTAGTGAAGTGTTTATGGAGAGTAAACTCTATTATCATCGTAGTGAAGTG
>NW_018465884.1:0-547 GCF_002113885.1 Mizuhopecten yessoensis
TCTACAAAAAAGAACGTGTATACCACAGCGTCAACAAGGACACAATATACCGTTCATCTACAAACAAAAACGTGTATACCACAGCGTCAACAAGGACACAACATACCGTTCATCTACAAACAAAGACGTCGTATACCACAGCGTCAACAAGGACACAACATGCCGATCATCTACAAACAAGAACGTTGTAATCCACAGCGTCAACAAGGACACAACATACCGATCATCTAAAAACAAGAACGTGTATACGACAGCGTCAACAAGGACACAACATACCGATCATCTAGAAACAAGAACGTGTATACCTCAGCGTCAACAAGGACACAACATACCGTTCATCTACAAACAAAGACGTCGTATACCACAGCGTCAACAAGGACACAACATACCGATCATCTACAAACAAGAACGTTGTATACCACAGCGTCAACTAGGACACAACATACCGATCAACTACAAACAAGAACTTGTATACCATAGGTCAACAAGGACACAGCATACTGATCATCTACAAACAAGAACGTTGTATACCACAGCGTCAACAAGG
>NW_018465885.1:0-547 GCF_002113885.1 Mizuhopecten yessoensis
CTGATGTGACGAGAAGTTATCACTGAAGAAAAGAAATATCAATTTTAAATAGGCCTATACATGGTCTTCTAGTTTCGTCATTGTCTGGTTTACTTTATATGATGTCTTTTTTTGTAGATTTAAAGTGATATGTCACTTTAAATGAGCAGTTGGAATTACGACCTGTAACAAACATAACAGGTATACAACCTCCCGCATACACATACGCACTCCCTTACAGATAAGGACATACTAAAGGGGTGATATGGTAAGGTTCATTTGAGAAAGGATGGTCCCACACTCTCTGTGTGTTAAACATATAAGTATAGAATCGCTTGAATAGTATGCGCCTTTCACTTATAACTGGAGGCAAAACAGGGCGTTTTACAAATATTTGTTATTGATTATTTTGGGGACATTGNGGGACATTGGTTTCCTTTTAAAAACTTATTGAAAATGGAAAGAAAGATGTTCTAAAACTTAGAAGAAATCGTAAGAAACACAATCTCCATTGGGATAATATGTAGAATTGGCACATTCATTACGAGATAAGAATGACTTCATGCCA
>NW_018465886.1:0-547 GCF_002113885.1 Mizuhopecten yessoensis
AGAAAGATTAGCCTACCAGCATTTCTTCGCTAAGTAACGTGTATAAAAAAATTCAGTTGTCACATTACTCAAAAATGTAGATTTGGCGCAATACAACTAGAAACTATGGAGGGATACCGGTTTTCTATATCCTTACAGCTATCGCTCAAATGGCAGTGTAAAGTACCTTGATAAAAATGTATATGTCTACAAGTTCAAAGAAAACTTATTACATCTCCTTCAATTTTCAGGTGTAGATGCGGACACTGTTCTGCAATGTCTACCGAAGTGGAAAGTATTTGTTGCAAAGAAGTCGACCAGGTCTAAGTCATGATGGATGCCATTCTAGGTGACCTATCATGCATCACTCTCCATCCTGGATTTGATGCTGTCTGTTTGAATATTTATGTTCTGCAGACAGCATACCTGACATTTCGTCAGTACCATGGTCAATTGACATACGATGAAAACAAGTAAGTAAACATAATTTTATTTAATCATTATTATTTAATTTGTTTTTCAGTGTTTCACAATCTAACTGAATGTATACACAGAATAACAAAACACT
>NW_018465887.1:0-547 GCF_002113885.1 Mizuhopecten yessoensis
TTTGTTATCTCGAGCAGACGATAGCAAGAGATGATTCAGGGGATATCGCAAGCATTCGTCGTTGTGTGATGCAATCATTCGTAGAAAATGAATGGGATTCTAGCCCAATCTTCATGGATATCCAGGATCTTAAGTTAAATCTGAAAAGCTTGTACACCAGACTGACTCACCATAGCATCGTCACGCCACCTTCAACATGTGATAGTATCGCAACCTCGGCAACAAATATGCTGCCATTTGTGCACAGCTACCTCGTTGATGCCAAGATCCTGCTGAATACAATGATGACCGGATTCAGACAAGAAACAACAGACAGTGCTGCGGGAACTATAATTGGTTAACTAATGATGTCCTTCTGAATACAAAATCCGCTACCTCTTACATATCGCATTCTTAATCATTTTTTTTTTNATTTTTTTTTTTGTCGTTATCTATTACATCGTGGTAAATTAGTCTCAATTCAAAATAAATATTTTACTGTTGATAATCATACCAAGTAATGTATGGCTGTAATATCAACACATTTTATAAAATAAATCTCAGGACT
>NW_018465888.1:0-547 GCF_002113885.1 Mizuhopecten yessoensis
TTTACGGACTGAGGGTCAGTGTATATCCTGCAGCTTGAATGGGTCTTGTTTACGGACTGATGGTCGGTGTATATCCTGCAGCTTGAATGGGTCCTGTTTACGGACTGAGGGTCGGTGTATATCCCGCAGCTTGTATGGGTCCTGTTTGCGGACTGAGGGTCAGTGTATATCCTGGAGCTTGAATGGGTCCTGTTTACGGACTGTTGGTCAGTGTTTATCCCGCAGCTTGTATGGGTCCTGTTTACGGACTGAGGGTCAGTGTATATCCCGCAGCTTGTATGGGATCTGTTTACGGACTGATGGTCGGTGTATATCCTGCAGCTTGAATGGGTCCTGTTTACGGACTGAGGGTCAGTGTTTATCCCGCAGCTTGTATGGGTTCTGTTTACGGACTGAGGGTCAGTGTATATCCCGCAGCTTGTATGGGTCCTGTTTACGGACTGTTGGTCAGTGTATATCCCGAAGCTTGTGTAACAGGGATATAATTAATGTATTTGCTTGTACTCCATATCTGGCGTCTCACATATATGTATTCCTGAAATTGAAC
>NW_018465889.1:0-547 GCF_002113885.1 Mizuhopecten yessoensis
AATCAGGGGCAGGTGACTCTTACACTGAAAAACGACAGTGGAAATGTTTAGTGTTTTGCTCTGGCTGGGACGGGGATCCTTAAACCTTAACTTAAAACTAACGTTCCCCAATTACCGTAAATCTCCTACAGTGTAAAATGCATGCACCTTATCGTACGTAAGTTGTAGAACACCACAGATTACAAGAAACAACAAAGCACTCAAAACAGTTGTACAGGTAAGTCTGAGAATAAAAGGATAGGCCAAAATGATAGTTGTGTGTTTGTTTTTCAGCCCTCAAAATATTAGGGTTGCAAAATATTTAACACTTTCAGAGGTATGTATTACCTTTACCACTTGCTGTTTACAGATAACTGTGAATAAATTGAGGATATATCAACTTAACCATCGTGTATTTCTTTGCAAATCTAGGTATTAGAGCAGATTTTCTCTACATCACCCTTAACATTTCTTGTATAACCCCTCCCCCTTGTATAATAACGTTGTGACAGGGAAAGAGTAAGTCACCTTCTGCCTAAGATCCAACTCTCCACCGCTATTGTCAAGG
>NW_018465890.1:0-547 GCF_002113885.1 Mizuhopecten yessoensis
ATCCATAGCGACAGGGTTCAATATGGGGTTAAGGCAACTTGTGGAAACCGGGGCGAGTTCGGCCATTGGGTACTTCCGGCCACTCCTGATATTTTAGTCTTGAGCAAATATTTACAACTTTTAGGATTTTAGCAGTGCAGTTCACTGAGCAGGACATTCATACGAAAAAATGACGGGAAAATTATAATTCTAGATAACTAAAAGCGAGAAAATAATTTTTTTTGGGAGGGTAGAAAGAAAATTATGACCTCACTTCTTTCCAGTTTAGCAAACTTTTTGTAAACCTAAATGCTACTTATTGATGGCATACGTGTAACAAACCGACAAATTCACATGCTGGTATACATACAAGCCTAGGATTGAGTTTCGTATTGCTCTAATATACAGACTTCTTAAAATATAAATTTTGGACAGATTCGGCCAATGCCATACACGGGAAGAAAGACATTGGCGGGAAAATTTGACGTTGCATGCTTTCTGACGTCATGTTTATGCAAATTCAAATGTGGGCCGAACTTACATGTACCCCAGACATCCTGTCGAACTT
>NW_018465891.1:0-547 GCF_002113885.1 Mizuhopecten yessoensis
AGTAAAAGTGTCTGTTAGAATGGAACATAAACATCAGTAAAGTGTGTGTTAGAATAGAACATAAACATCAGTAAAGTGTCTGATAGAATAGAACATCAACATCAGTAAAGTGTCTGTTAGAATAGAACATAAACATCAGTAAAGTGTCCGTTAGAATGGAACATAAACATCAGTAAAGTGTNTCAGTAAAGTGTTTGTTATAATGGAACATCAACAACAGTAAAGTGTCTGTTGGAATGGAACATAAACAACAGTAAAAATGTCTGTTAGAATAGAACATAAACATCAGTAAAGTGTTTGTTATAATGGAACATCAACATCAGTAAAGTGTCTGTTAGAATAGAACATCAACATCAGTAAAAGTATCTGATAGAATATAACATAAACATCAGTAAAAGTGTCTGTTAGAATGGAACATAAACATCAGTAAAGTGTCCGTAAGAATGGAACATCAACAACAGTAAAGTGTATGTTAGAATGGAACATCAACATCGGTAAAGTGTCTGTTAGAATAGAACATAAACATCAGAAAAGTGTCTGTTAGAAT
>NW_018465892.1:0-547 GCF_002113885.1 Mizuhopecten yessoensis
GTTGGTCATTGTGTGTATCTATATCAACAAATAATATTAAAGAAAACTTTGTTTTGGTAGTTCTTTCAACAAAGTCTATGTGTCTGATCTCGAATACTAGTTTGAAGAAATTGATGTACAGATTGTAATTTATTTTAGAAGCTGTCTCTTTTATATACACATTCAAAATCAAGACTAGCTCGGTACCTTTTGGTATATCATATATTAAGGTTTCTAACATTTTGTATCCTTTCTTAACAACTGCAAAATATTGCTTAACAGAATAAAATAGTTGTTTTTAATTGTTTCATTACTGTATAAAGCAACACAAACTGCTTATGCAAATCATGTAACAGGAATAAAACTCAATTTATACATGTCAAAAGTTTTTCTTTCAAGAGGAAAGAAATAACATGTACTTGTCAGTAATGTACGACGTGATTGTTATTACCTTACACTTTAATTATCATCATATGATATCATTGTTTTAATCATTCTTATTACGAATACACATACTTGTTATTATAATACAATATAATTCTTGTCATCAATTAATATGATTAAAAAC
>NW_018465893.1:0-547 GCF_002113885.1 Mizuhopecten yessoensis
CATTGAAATGAAGTATGTCGAAAACGCTCTCTCTTTATATGCTTATATACTTGACCGATATCACGCAAGATCTGTGTTGCATGGACTGTTACATGGACCGTTAAATGGGCCGTTACATGTTTAACATTAGCATGGACCGTCCGTTTTAGCATGGACCGTTGCATGGACGTGTTTCCCCATTGGTTTAACATTAGCATGGACATTAGCATGGACGACAAACTGTTGCATGGACCGTTTAATACTCTTAAAATACCACTACTTCCGCTCATTTACGCTCTCTACACCCCTGGAAAATCGAAGACTCAGTGTGCGCCACCTTGTTGATGAGACAAGAAGACTAGTTCGATCCTTTGATGTACATCAAAAGAATCTCTCGGTCACGTAACGGTAAAAATTGACAGGTTTTGAAGTCGGTCATCTAAGTCTCCTTTGTTATCTTCAAAGGAGCGGTATCAGCCTAGCGATTGGTCAGTATTTTCCAATCAAACAGCTTTCTTCGTGTCTTCAGTTTTGCTATGACATATTCCAGGGTGTAGAGAGCGAAAGT
>NW_018465894.1:0-547 GCF_002113885.1 Mizuhopecten yessoensis
TCAACAAAATTGTGCCGATATTGATTTTTGTACCTTGTTGTTGTTATTGTTGTTATTGTTGTTGTTGTTGTTGTTGGGTTGTTGTTTTTTTTTTGCTCTTCATCACTTATATGATATATGGAGTTAGATCAAACTCAAATATCGTTTGTATTTTTCTCCATGATAAATGAACTGTTTCCTTATCGTTTTCTACATCAGCCTGTCCACATCGCCTAATAAACCACTGCATCACCTGTTGCTAGGCAACAAGCTAAGCAATAGATAATATTATTTTATACTAGATCATTTCTTCGGCCAGGTACACATAACCAACTCACGAAGGTCATGCAGACCCCTTTTCCCGTAAATAAGGCTTTCTCATTATACTCTTCAGGAGAATCTTTTTTTCTTTTAGCAAATAAACAGTATATTTGATTAATACATGATTACATTGTTTATTATGTGTTTGGTTATCTTTTAACGAAAAATGTATATTTGGTGTTTAGCATTTTTTATTATTCTAAAGCAAGCTGTTCGATCCGGGACCTGCATTGAAAAGAAAAGAAAA
>NW_018465895.1:0-547 GCF_002113885.1 Mizuhopecten yessoensis
TACTGTTATATATTTATATTACATATACAAATATTGAATATAAAAACCGTTTGTAAGAAATAAGTAACGACTTCAATGAAATATGCAAACTTAAATTCATATCATATTTACTATGATGTTCATAATGGATATAATCCCTCGTTAAATTTGATATTTAATAGGTTGATGTCCTTCGCGAATGCTATGCAATTTTAATATATACCTTAATATGACAATAACATATTGCATCGTTAAAACAATGGACTTGGATTTAATTATTTTTTTTAAAGCAAAATATTATTTCTATAAACATCATGCTTAATATACATTTCATATATTTATATACAAATAGTCTACTTACTTGTTTTGTTATTTCTTACTCCCTGACATGACATTACCAGCAGTACATATATACGTCCCGCGTTCTGATCTGTCCAGTTGTCCCAGTGGCAACACAGCCGAGGCAAGGAAGTTGTTGTTGTCAGGTTTTGTTCAGACAAAGGTATAGTTAGGTTAACAGTCCGAAGTACAGGTGATGTCCGGTAACGTGTCTCCCTCGTCTATGTTG
>NW_018465896.1:0-547 GCF_002113885.1 Mizuhopecten yessoensis
AGTAAAAAAACAAAACATGGTTGCGATATTATTATTATCATAATATGCTAAGGGAGAACTTAATTGTTAAACATTTGGCGTTTGGAAACTTAAAAATATTAGGTTTAAATGTTTAAACACAAGGCCAATACCCGTGTAAAACTGAGACAAAGGATGCAATTATTTCAAAATACTTAAATATATAAACATATGATTGTTCTTATAAGAAAAAAATAGATATTGTTCGTATGACAATTATCTGCCTTGTTAAATATCGTCACATTTTCTCGGTAAAAACTACGATTATAAATCGTTTGAAAGCAGAAATAAATCAAACAATACACTTTTCTAACAAGGTAGTTTATTCTTTGTCAAATTTCACATTGTTAGACATCATTTTCTCCGAAAGTATCATGCATCCAGTCAGAAATGTAAAGTATCGTTTAAATAAAAATTGCACAAAGTAAGATTATATCATTGAAAACAAATGTTTGTTTTGACAACCATCATGAACCAGTCAGGGAATCTTTTGTAGGGTGTATTTAACGGATCTTTGGAAGATTCCTAT
>NW_018465897.1:0-547 GCF_002113885.1 Mizuhopecten yessoensis
ACGATGGGGTTTATCCAAGGCGCTTGGATCTGCAAGCAAACCAATTTACCGTAAGAATATTGCTACCGTATTTTCCCTAATTTGATTTTCTCCTTCAATTTTTTTAACACTAGAATCTTAAACAATTATCAGTATATTTTGATGTTTTAGCAGAGCGGAGCTACCGTCATAGAGTTTTCTTCTATTGTTGTAGAGACTTTTTGGAGGTACGGTATGGCTTGACAGTGGCAGAGGCAGACTACATTGCCGGCGTCCCTTCTATCGTTATGTTGTTAACTCCTGTCGTATCTATTTTACTGGTAAGTGTTTCTAGCTTCAGCCTTTTACATGTTTCTAATAAACCACGATGCAACAAAGATGAACAAAAACATCAATGTCCTACCGTCGCTTCAATCTTTGGCTTTGGGCACTGTGAATGACATATGTATTATCATGTCGGTAGAATTTTATAGCATACATGTACATGCATACAATGTAATACATAGCTATACTGATTGTGAAGTTATGAACAGTTAATAAACAAATTTGTTTTATAGAAGTACATTGA
>NW_018465898.1:0-547 GCF_002113885.1 Mizuhopecten yessoensis
CTTGTCCAAAGCTTTTCACCAAGGAAATGCTTAGCTTCGTTTCTTCTTACTGTGAAAAGCCAGGTATTTTCCCACTTTCTAACCCAACTTCTCGTTCTGAATGTACTGCTGAAGAAGCTGTTGAATTCACTAACGGTAACCTTATCTTCGCTTCTGGTTCTCCATTCGATCCAGTTGAATGGAAGGGTAAGACCATCCAAACTAACCAATGTAACAACTCCTACTCCTTCCCAGGTATTGGTTTAGGTCTTGTTTCATCTCGTTCTACTCGTGTTCCATTCGAAACCTTCCAAGTTTGTGCTCGTGTTATTGCTTCCATTGCTACTCCAGAAATGCTTGCCACTGGTAAGATCTTCCCAGATCTTGACAACCTTCGTGCTGTTTCTCTTGAAGTTGGTATTGAAGTTGCTAAGATGGCTGAACGTATGAACCTCGCTACTCAATTCCCACCAAAGGGTATGGACTGGAGAGAATGGTTAAAGCACAACATGTGGCAACCAGAATACCCACACATTGTTGTCAAGAACCTTTAAATTATTGGAAACTG
>NW_018465899.1:0-547 GCF_002113885.1 Mizuhopecten yessoensis
CCGTTTACGGGAAATTAAGGGCGACTTTAGCTTTATCCCGTCGACAAAGCACCGTATAATGATAATTCTATATTTCAAGAGGATAAATGACTAAGCAATACAAGTCATTCATTCATTCTCTATTACACTTAAAGATATCTTCATTTATCTTCAGCATATACACCTGCTTAACATACGAATTCATTAAAACAACTTTCCCAGCTATTTTGAACCATGCCTTATTTCTACGGACAGTGTATTGTGAGCTGATGACTTCTGTGCATGTGGTCATAAAATTGTGTTGTTTTGTTCAGATGGAGATCGGACTCTGTCGGTGCAGACTCGCTACTCGAGGACATCGTCAATTCTGTGCCTGATCTCATGGAGAGTGACATTACCGGGGCGACTTATGTGGTCAACAAGGTTAGTTAACAGTATCGGGGCGACTTACGTGGTCAACAGGGTCAATTTACAGTACCGGGTCAACAAGGTCAGTTAACAGTACCGGGGCGATTTACGTGGCCAACAAGGTCAGTTTACAGTACCGGGTCAACAAGGTCGGTTACAG
>NW_018465900.1:0-547 GCF_002113885.1 Mizuhopecten yessoensis
ATATAGGCTAGAGAACAGGGCTCGCCCAGCTAGCACGAATTATATATATCAGAAATTGTCTACATTTATCATCTTTTTAACTTTTCAACTTTTTAAAAAATATTCAAATAATATACTTAATAACTTACGTAAAATCCTAATGTCATGGTACCCTCAGATCTTACTTACCTTTTATAAGTATGTTTAAATATATAATTATGACGGCAAAATATTATAAATATATATATATATTACCAGCTACGTAACTTTCACATCCCTCTCTAAAGGCTCTCTTTGCTATCTTCTTCTAACTTCCAATTGATTACTCATATAATTTTTTAATTCATCTAGCAGTAATATACATTTTTGTTTACTATATAAACGCACCCCCACTAGATTAAAGGTAAAAACTCGCATACACCATAGGGACCCCCCGGATAATCTCAGCCTCCGTCCAAGCCTGGCAAAAGAAAGAAAGTACCGTACCTAACGGAAGCAGAGACGTTTCTCTACCACCGGGTGTAACTGGTTGTCTGAGACTCGGGGTACATAACAAACATAACATATA
>NW_018465901.1:0-547 GCF_002113885.1 Mizuhopecten yessoensis
GAAGGGCGGTAATCATAACAATGTTCGTCTATCATTTGTATCTTAAAACTTCTCAATATGATGCTTTTAATTGTATTACATTTTCTTCAAATTCATGTATTTCAACATGGTATGTATTGATTAAGGTATACCTGCAATAGAAATATTTGTAAAATCTTATATGAAAACTAAGACCGTTTACTTTTTATGATATTCTAGCAATATATTAGTCAGTGCCGGAAGTTGTTACATGTAACACAAATATTATGCTTGTTTTAACAACATCTTGAACAAGATCAAGTATTGCAATGTAATCCATAATCGTAGACCGGTATTGATATCTTATTTTACGAAGCTGTACACTTATCTTGGTATATAGGTCACAGTGACATACTTTGGTCTTCACCTGCATATGAAGCAGTATGGAGGAGCAATGGTTGGTATTTTTGTACAATGAATCACCCATGTTCTACAAGTATCCAGATTAAAAGGAAACAACACCAAAATTAGCAAATACATAATGTAGAATACTGTATTGGCAAAACAAAAATTGCATTTTTATGGATCT
>NW_018465902.1:0-547 GCF_002113885.1 Mizuhopecten yessoensis
GGTTAGCTCATGCTATGGCACAGCGTCCATCCGTCATCTGTCTTCCACCGTCCGTTAATCATCTGTCTACTTTTTCTTTTATTATGGTACTGGTGCTAAATGGCTCTGTGGATTTTGATAAAATTTGGTCTGAAGCATCCTCAGGCAAAGGGGTCTCAATGTTGTATCATCTGAGGATGTGGCCCATCCCAAGGGACTTAGCCCCTTGGTCATAACATGGAAATGTATAATGATCATATATGTTCAATTGCTTATCATGAAGAAATGAATACACATATGCTATTAGGATAGGCTCTTAGATCCTGAATCATCATGTGGAAACAGTTGAGATCCCCACCCTGTAACCATAAACACAATTGTTGGGCAAGGACAGACAAACACATTCATATTACAAGGATTAGCCTAGAGTTCTGGCCCTGTCCTTGAGAATAAGTCCATATGACATAGAAACAGCTGAAATCCCTTCCCTAAAACTGTATTCAAACATTCCAGGTGTATACAGATCTATACCACATTCCATTTGTAGCATCATTTGACCTGGGAATCA
>NW_018465903.1:0-547 GCF_002113885.1 Mizuhopecten yessoensis
TTTATTCAATGCCAAAGAATTATAACATAATTCTGTTAGTTACATGATATAATTGTGATCACGATACATACACTAATTCTGTACAAAATGATATCATATAATATCTTCCCTACTATTATCACTCGATTTCTCGACTCGACCTCGAGGACTGAAGGTCCACCAGTAGAGTCACCAAGCTTGTGACGTAAAGTTATCACTTAATTATGGCTAATGTCGAGGGCTGAAGGTCCGCCAGTAGGGTCAACCAGCTTGTGACGTAAGGTTGTCACTTAATTATGGCTGACCTCGAGAGACGACAGTCCACCAGTATAGCCACTAAGCTAGTGACGGAAAGTTATCACTAAATTATGGCAAGCGAGGAGGCATCTTGTATTTAAATCTTGTATTTAAATCACCAAACACGTGAACACCTTCACTTCACCAACAGCTGAACGAATGATTCCTTTATACTTAAATGTAGTAAGTGTTGATGCTTATATTTCTTCTACATTCCCATCAGATACGTCTTTGTAAGACATATGTGTTCCAAACCGAGTGCTGCTTAGTT
>NW_018465904.1:0-547 GCF_002113885.1 Mizuhopecten yessoensis
CATAAACCAATCAAAAAGAAATTTTCAAAAGACAGTCAGCCTATGCTGGCGTTTGTTCGATGATTTTGCTGACGAGGAGGACATTAAGGATATGTCGTCAGAATCCGGTTGCCAACTATTTCTAACGTGAATTTGAATATAGCTTCTTCAGATTCTTGCAAATTCCTGTCAGTAAACATGGTAAGCTGGGCATAATTACATCTGTGCCTCTCTCTTGTGCCGAAAATCTGTAAAACATTGTGACATTCATAATGAGATATGTTTCGTTTGTTGTTTGTGAGTTCACAAATACGATTTAGTAAAAACAAAATTTAGGAACGTAATGCAATACTTACAATTTATCTATTCAATAAATACAGTACTGTTTTATCATTTAATTTGTCTAAAACTATAGGTCCCCTGAAAAGCAAATTTAAAATGATCTGTTGTTTTGGTTAGAAATGGGCCTGGTTTAAGAGTGGTAGGCAGAGCTTTAAGCTATTAAAACATACTTCTTTCGCAGATTGGAGCATGGTCGGTATACAATCAAAACACTCGTCGCAAACAA
>NW_018465905.1:0-547 GCF_002113885.1 Mizuhopecten yessoensis
CCTGCCCGAACACGTGGGTTTTCTCCGGGTACTCCGGTTTCCTCCAACATTAAGTCCCCTCGCGCGCTAACATCCGGGCCAACAAGATGGAATTTATATAAGTTGAAATAACTTCTAATCACGTTTGATAAACTGACAGCTCACCTTTTTTTAATTGATGTTGCCTTTTAGAAGATTTTAAACCCTCAAAACCAGGAAAAACGAATCCCAGCTGGATATGATGGGTGTACCGCCGATATCATTTAAGTCTTGAGAATCATTCGAACCATTATCAACATTCCTGGTACAAAAAATCTCATTAGCGTTCACTATATCAGAGATATATCAACAAATTACAAATAATCGATTAAGCACCTGCAGCCTGAATGAGGTTAATGATATATACGGAGAAAAATCGGTTATAAAACGTGAATATGATAAGAAATATCACAGAACATTTTCGGACTAGAGTACCACGTGATTTCACGATGCGCAACGACCACTACAAATATATAAAGTGATGTAGCTAAGGATACATTAACTCATTGACCTGTACATAGTGATGTAG
>NW_018465906.1:0-547 GCF_002113885.1 Mizuhopecten yessoensis
ATAAATTAAAAGGTAATTAAAATGTTAAAAATACCAGCTAAAGGAACGGTTATTATAGTGGTAAAAACCTGCAAGTACATGATAATCTTTCATGGTAGTGAAAGAATATGAGCTAAATTGACCATGTTACCACAAGACAACACGGATATTAAAAGGGATGTTGCATCGTTATCATCTTAAAACACATCGATCTGTATAAAGAAACCAGTCAGTCTATTACGACAAACAGCACTCAAAGGCGACATAACCGTCTATATCAGCTTTATTTAAAACCCAACTTTCCCTCAGATTGCAAATGGATGAAACATTTCTATAACTAGTGATGAAGAAGCACATAAACCGCATTAAAGATTGTGAATAACCATAGCAACAAAATCGATTGAAATTCAATGTTCGGAGCTGTGTTTCTGTGATAAAGCGCTCTATTAGGACGACAACAAGAGGTCCGATCAAAGCGTTGATTGGAACTAGTTAACGCTTAGGCCAAGCACTATATAGCCTCCAAGTATTGAGGAAAACCGTAAACGATCTGTCTCGATATAGCTGT
>NW_018465907.1:0-547 GCF_002113885.1 Mizuhopecten yessoensis
ACTGTCAATACAAAACATACGTCACACTTGTAGTATGTATCAGGACATAACAATACAAAACATACGTCACACTTGTAGTATGTATTGGGACATACACAGTTAATTGTGAATACAAAACACATGTCACACTTGTTTTTTGAATACGGACTTTCACAAAACTGGATTTGACAAATTTAACAGGAATCACAGGTTTTCATGGAATTGGTCACGTTCCAGTAAGCATTCACTATGAACTTGGTAGTAGGTGTCGCATGGCAAACCAACTTATTATTTTTTCCGTTATGTATTTAACAAAATATGACGCATTGAATAAGATATCTTACATGATTTTTTTTTTAAAGAGATCTTAAACATACACGATAAACGACAAAGGGATACTGTCCCTCGATTGGCGTACTCACCACAGAGAGAGGGAAGCTCATCTTCACCATCGGAACAGTCGGGATCTCCATCACATGCCCAGCTGTTAGGAATACATCCCCCATTACAGGCAAAGTCGCTTCGGTCACATGTGACAGAGCGCCGCATTACTGTAAACCAAAAAAGC
>NW_018465908.1:0-547 GCF_002113885.1 Mizuhopecten yessoensis
GTCATTCAAACTTGGACTCTCCTTCCCTCCAAGGAAATGCCGACACCTCCCAGATTGGTCTCTGAACTACCATTGGAACACACCTCCAAATTAAGACTACCAGCTGTCTCTAAACTATGTGATACTTTCACGGTCACTCTGGCCGATTCTGTCATGTCGGCGATACAACTACAATTTGTGTGTGTTAATAACCATGCATTATTTAGCAAAAGACACACACGCGTGTTTGTGCTACATTTACATCGACCATGAACATGCAACCTTCTTACAAATGGCTTTTCTGTATTGCTAAAGAAAACGATTGAACTGTGTTTAACTGATCTTGGATGATTTTGCTGCGTCGGGCGATTTAAAATACACGCGTGCATGCACACATCTGATCGTTTCCACACAATTACATATGACCAATGGTTTGGTATGTTGGTGTATTTGCCTCCTTGTGATAGCGCGGATCTGAAGCCGACTGTAGAGTGCTACCTCGCTGGAATACCATGCCGTAGACAACCAGCACAGCATTCCGCCCGGTCACATTATACTAACAACGGGT
>NW_018465909.1:0-547 GCF_002113885.1 Mizuhopecten yessoensis
TTTCTTCCCAAACTTGATCACTTTTTTGAGTCTTGCGGAGCATTTGATACATACACCATCAGCACGGGAAGACAATTTGATAACTTGTGAGATCAGATTTGCGCTTTCCTTTGTAAGTTTCAATTTCAATTTATAGGTTTTTTCAACTCACTTTTGCCTTCACCGTCAACCTCTCTGACAACAAACGAAAATTCACGTAAGAAAAAAATATGTTTGCAAACTATGATCCCTTTTAGATATTCTTGGCGAGGTTGGCATGGGCGTAGCCATATTTTGTCATCACCCCCGGAATATCTCAGTACCTTTTAGTAACCTTTTGTAGTTCCGGTAGAATCAAAACGCACCGATGATTAACAAGGCGATGCTCTGATTGGTTAAAATCAAAGGTCATGCTGAGATGAACACAAACGGTGCAGTGGTAGATCTTGTATTGGAATGTATCGTAGAAGAGCAAAATTACAAGTCTAATTTTAATTACATTAATTTCGTCACTTGTGCTATTGTCAATTCCCTAGCTAAAAATGTGTTTAAGTCCCTTGATTTTCCT
>NW_018465910.1:0-547 GCF_002113885.1 Mizuhopecten yessoensis
TTCAAGACTTTTAACTGAAATGTTTATTTAATTATAATGCACTTTTATCTGGTTATGCTATAAATGTACAGTTCATTGAAGAAAAACAGTATATAGTGCGGTTCACTGATACTGAAAACAATGATGTACTGTCTTCATGAACACTGAAAACAGTTGCGCTCATTGTCGCAGAAAAATATATCTCCGTGTTTAAATGGTTATTTTTACACATAATTGCAGTACATGTAAAAATACTTGTATGAGCCCAGATGGCCATTGTATGGGGTGAAATGGCACTTATTATTCCGAAAAATTTCAATAAATTTTTCCTAGTCTGATCCTCAGCAGTAGAAAATGATCAACAGTAAGCTTAAGAAAGGTCGATTTAAGAAAATCGTTGAAATTTTAATTTCTGTGTACAATATTATTAATTAGTTTCAAAAAATAAAATTATTTTATGTCATGGTAGGTTTGTAACAGCTTTTATTGTAAATGTGTGCAGTGGCTACCTTAAATCTGTTTCAATCTGTGTTAGGTACTGGTAAGGGATCCAGAGTTAAATCTGTGT
>NW_018465911.1:0-547 GCF_002113885.1 Mizuhopecten yessoensis
AAATCGTAACTTAAGTTGCTTAGTAAAACTCAGCCCTGGACCGCAGTTTTTTATAAGGATACATGTGAACATGGCCACTTTGTAAATACCTGGACTGCATTTTCATATATGGACATGATCCTTTAATTAGGTAAATATGGCCACTTTGTAAATACATTGTACCTGGACCGCAGTTTTCCTCACCCGAGCACTTACGTACATCGTCGATGTGTATAAATGCAGGCGAATAGGAGTTATAGGCCGACACTAATGCAATAAACAAATATTTAACAACGTCCAGTTATATGTTTCATAGCGGTCATAAGATAGTACGGATCATATCTTTCTGTGTCAGGCAGAGGTCAGGTTAAACTCCGGTAGCTCATCAATTATGTTATGACAGTTAAAAATCATTTGTAATGCTATTAAACACTATTGTAAAAATGTAAATTATAGTGATCAGATGTTACATACGAGCCTTCCCGATGTTATTTTCATTCCGTAGTATTGATCAACCAATTGTACCGAAACGCACATAATTATGGTGAGAAGGGCACAACGGGGCGAG
>NW_018465912.1:0-547 GCF_002113885.1 Mizuhopecten yessoensis
GCAGCTATAACTTTGTAATAGAGAGGGGAGTTCTGTTGAAAAGGTGTCGGATGAAGTGGCATCAGTCTGTATTTATGTACCAGAACTGGACTGGGCAAATAGTTCAGCCACCAGGTAGCCCAATAGGTATTGTGCCCGTCTAGAGTTCAGAGGTTCCCTGTTCAAATTCCGATCTTGCCATTGCATTTCTCTTTCTCCTGTTACATATATGTAACAGAGGTGATTCTTTTTTTCAATGCCTCCCCTAAGAGTTAAACCCAGGACCTCTGGTATACTAGTCTTACCCTCTACCGAATGAGCTTATAAAGAGAGATTTTTCTTAGCTGAATCGGTAGGAAAAGGCTAGTATTTTACCAGGGTGACGTGTATATATGATAGTGTACTTTATGTTGTTTTATTTTGTGTCTTTTCTAAAGGTAGCATGCAGAATATAAGAGATATGAAAAACACAGATAGAATAACACTAACAACATTTATATTAACCAGTAATTAATATGACAATATGAACAATTGCAAATGAGGTTGCAATTGTAGAATATGGTACTGT
>NW_018465913.1:0-547 GCF_002113885.1 Mizuhopecten yessoensis
AACAACTTCATAATAGACAGATCATACGTAGGAGAATCTTTTCTATACCAACCGGTGAGAAAGGAAACACAATAAGTTTGTCCTCGCTGTTCAGGAAAACATTCTTAAGTCAAAGCGATTCCAACAACATTAAGGTAATAGAATATTATATTGATATTGTTGTTATTGTATACATGCTATTTCAAACAATTTTGGTTTCTGAGTAGCTCAAACCATGTAAGTATGTGTGCATGTATGTATGTACAGATGTATGCATGCATAAGTAAGCGTTTGTGTGTTGGAGTGCATGCAATTATGTACGTGGTGCGTAATTATTCATGCATGCACGCACACGCATGTGTGCAAGTAAACATAATGTCTGTATGTGTGTATGTATGTGGGTGGGTATGTATAGTCGTATGCTCTTTACCTAACCCACAGGTATGCAAAGAATACAAATAATATTTAAAATTAAAAACATTTAATTGACGGCGATGTTAAATGTAAGTTTTGATAATAAAACGGTTGTTTGATGATAAATTCTAACGAAATATCATCATCTGATAGC
>NW_018465914.1:0-547 GCF_002113885.1 Mizuhopecten yessoensis
AAGATTTGTTTTAACTCGACGTTAACCTTATCCCTAAATACATTTGGAAAAAAATGTTCACACATCTAGATCAAGAATCACTGGACTCGATCTGATTGACAGGTTGTCACATTTATAATTCCAATTTATCTGTCATTGTTAATGCTGTTTACTGTTCAAAACCCACTAACTCGAAATCGTTCGAAATGAGGTCAATAGTTCGATGAATACAATGTATCCGACAAATCCGAGGTTTGTCCGACATCGTCATGTTTGATCAGATGGGACGGCAGACAACATGGGCAATGTAGATATCGCGGATAAAAGATGATCGATGTAAAAAGAATTTTGATATAGATGACAACATATACCAAGATATAAAACTGCTCAACAATGAGAAGATATAGCCAGCGGTATTAAGAAAGTAGTAGACATAGTCCGCCATACTGTTAACGGCTACGTTTATTTTGTGAAGTATCAAAACCAGTGAACTCTTTAATCGTTTTGAAATGAAGAAAAAATGTAATCCTTATTATTATAATGCTGATTGATAACGAAATTAACAAAT
>NW_018465915.1:0-547 GCF_002113885.1 Mizuhopecten yessoensis
AACAACACAATGTCGGAGACCTTATTGATCAGGCAATCTGGAAAGATAGAGAATGCATAGTTCAAATTATTCCAAATAGTTATAATATATCTGCTGACAACCTCTAAAAAACGGAAGTACTAGGTAACCACTCTTTGTGTCATTCTCATAAATATAGATATGTGTGTGTGTGTGAATAAGTTCGAAAACTAATGTAAGGCCTTATTATAAGTATTTCTGTGGTTCGGACAGAAATATCCTTTAGTAACCATTTTAAACACGTAATAATGAAAACAAAACCAAAGAAGTACATAATGTGCGTGTGCTTATTTACTACAACACCTTGCCATTTCGTCATGAATCATCAGTTGTCCTAACCGTCAAAAGAATAAAAAAAAAATCATTTATAAAATGTTCTGTATCATATAACACCACAGCGAAATAGGAAAAATACATACGAATCTCTCGATAATAATTATAGTGATAATGTGATGTTCTTATATACCGCCTTACCACAACCTATGTCGTAGGTCGTCTCAAAGCGGTTCACAAATTATTATCCGTGGTT
>NW_018465916.1:0-547 GCF_002113885.1 Mizuhopecten yessoensis
AATCAATACCTGCTCACAAGAGAAGATAACTCTGCAATACGCCAATACGGAATACACCTGGTTTCAGATGTCACTTGACCTTTGTGAATGTTTCAGGCATGGCTAGGTGAAATCAACGAGTATGCACAGGAAGATGTTGTAATCATGTTGCTAGGCAACAAGTCTGATTCTACTGCAGACAGAGTGATACGAACAGAGGATGGAGAAAAACTAGCAAAGGTACGATATGGTGTAATAGACAGCAGTTGTGACCAAGATATTAATTAAATCCACAAATGTCTTGAATTGTTATCGTGTGCAGGTTCAGGATTAAATATATAAACATGCGGTATCCTTCTGCATGTATGTTAGAGAGCTAGCGTCACGCTACCACAATTGGTACCATTTTGACACTTTTTCAGTGATATTTAAAAATTCAGATCTTCTATCTGGAATGTTTCTTGATTCTTGACAAAGACTAGCCATGGTGGTTCATTTTCAAAAAAACAAAAATTGTAAGTAATCTGTTTTTGAAAATAGAATGCTAAACTCACAGTGAGATTTCATC
>NW_018465917.1:0-321 GCF_002113885.1 Mizuhopecten yessoensis
AAACTACTGCTCTATGGTTGTTAATGTAGTTGTAACTATAAACTATCGCTCTATGGTTGTTAATGTAGTTGTAACTATAAACTACAGCTCTATGTTTGTTAATGTAGTTGTAACTATAAACTACTGCTCTATGGATATTAATGCAGTTGTAACTATAAACTACTGATCTATGGTTGTTAATGTAGTTGTAACTATAAACTACTGCTCTATGGATGTTAATGTAGTTGTAACTATAAACTACTGATCTATGGTTGTTAATGTAGTTGTAACTATAAACTACTGCTCTGTGGATGTTAATGTAGTTGTAACTATAAACTACTG
>NW_018465917.1:394-548 GCF_002113885.1 Mizuhopecten yessoensis
TGTTAATGTAGTTGTAACTATAAACTACTGCTCTATGGATGTTAATGTAGTTGTAACTATAAACTACTGCTCTATGGATATTAATGCAGTTGTAACTATAAACTACTGATCTATGGATGTTAATGTAGTTGTAACTATAAACTACTGTTCTATG
>NW_018465918.1:0-548 GCF_002113885.1 Mizuhopecten yessoensis
TGATTATGTGGGATACAACACACATACAGATAGATAGAACATATTTCATGGTTATATTGATTCTGGTGGAACAGAAACACAACAGATAGATAGAACATATTGTATGGTAATATTGATTATGTTGGAGCAGTCACTCATACAGATAGATATAATATGTTGTTCGGTTATATTGATTCTGTAGGAGCAGTCACAAATACAGATAGATAGAACATATTGTCTGGTTATATTAACTCTGGTGGAGCAGACACACATACAGATAGATAGAACATATTGTATAGTTATATTGATTCTGGTGGAGCAGACACACATACAGATAGATAGAACATATTGTACGGTTATATTGATTCTGTTGGAGCAGATACACATACAGATAGATAGATCATATTGTATGGTTATATTGATTCTGGTGGAGCAGTCACCCCTAGAGATAGATAGAACATATTGTATGGTTATATTAAGTCTGTTGGATCAGTCACACCTACAGATAGATAGAACATATTGTATAGTTATATTGATTCTGGTGGAGCAGACACACATACAGATAGATA
>NW_018465919.1:0-548 GCF_002113885.1 Mizuhopecten yessoensis
ACACCACATGATGGTAACAGTCGTGTAGTAACAAACACAACATGAACGGAACAGAATTGTAGCAACAGACACAACATGATTGGAACAGTCATGTAGTAACAGACACAACACAATGGTAACAGTCATGAAGTAATAGACAACACATGATGGTAAGTCATATAGTAACAGAATCAACATGATGGTAACTGTCATGTAGTAACAGACACCACATGATGGTAAGTCATGTATTAACAGACTCAAGATGATGGTAGCAGTCATGTAGTAACAGATACCACATGATGGTAAAAGTCGTGTAGTAGCAGACACCACATGATGGTAACAGTCATGTAGTAACAAACACAATATGACGGTAACAGTCATGTAGTAACAGACTCAATATGATGGCTAACTGTCATATAGTAACAAACACCACATGATGGTAACAGTCGTGTAGTAACAGACACAACATGATGGTAACAGTCATGTAGTAACAAACNCAATATTGTAGCAACAGACTTAACGTTATGGTTAACTGTCATATAGTAACAAACACCACATGATGGCAACAG
>NW_018465920.1:0-548 GCF_002113885.1 Mizuhopecten yessoensis
CTGCATGTCACTCTGTTTTCAGAGAGTAGCCTAATAATTACATTAATATTACGACAATAGACATGAAAGTGACAGTATACAGAATAATATCAACCTAAAAGTGATGTTTCAGTTGTACGAGACCAATACTGGCCTAATTAGTCAGCATTAGATGCTCAATCCTTTTTGATTACGTTTGGAAAACTTGAAACATCTTTACAGCCTTTACTGAAGTCCATATGCATGAATACAAGAAGTTCTTTCATCCACTTTGTTGGGATAACTGCATTCTCTCTGAAAAATATGTAGTTCATCTGGTTTGAGATACATGTAGTTTGAGATGCATGTAAAGGACAAATTATGGAATTAACATAAAAATATTCAATAACATCACTTTGCTAAAAACCCCAAACAATTAATTGAAACATTTAAAAATGATGTTACAATCTTATTACCATCTAAAAATGATATTGCGATATATGTACTGCTAGATAAATATTTTAATATATCAGAGCTGCAATATTATTAAATCAATGAAAACATTTTGCATTCAAGCCATTTTGGTATCT
>NW_018465921.1:0-548 GCF_002113885.1 Mizuhopecten yessoensis
CCTTTGAAGGTCAGATACTGTAAGCCAAAGGCTAACTAATACCCCTGCTCCTATATAAACCAGAATTGTAAGCTAAAGGCTAACTAATGCAAAGCAATATAGTCTCCCACCAGTAATGAGTTAATCACTATTTCATTAAAAACAAAAAAACAAAAAAAATAACAAAAAAATCCAAAAAAAAATGGAGATACAGAATTATTTGGTCACTTTTATGTCCCCAAAAGGAAGACACAAAAGCAAATCCCCAATTCTGCAGAGGGATCCCCACATTAGTCGCCTCTTATGCTCATGCAGTGGGGGGAAACAGCAGGTGTATTTTTTTCATGTTCCCCAACCTGCAGGGGGGTCACAAACATCATAATAATTTACAGCATTATGTTAAAGGTTCAATACAACTAGAACTGTAAGCCAAAGGCTAGAGAAATCCACCCGTAAGTGTAGGAGGAGTTGCATTGACAAGTATTTCACACAAAGGAGCATAACTCCATCAAAAAGGGTAGAAATCCCAAATTAAAATGCCAGTGCACAACAACTACATAAGATATCCA
>NW_018465922.1:0-548 GCF_002113885.1 Mizuhopecten yessoensis
GGTGGGGTGTCCTGCTGGGTGTCTTTGGCAGTATGTTTCAGTGCGCACTAGTAGCACTATAAAGTCGGCATCAGTTCCGCGCTATCACAAGGAGACAAACACTAACATATTGCAGCGTTCCAAAACACACACACATACACTTCACGCATGCATCTTGCACATAAGGGAGGCCGTCCTTAAATGACCATAGCGGTTGATAGGACTTTAAACTGAACCAACTAAACCAAGTGGCTAGATGGATGGCCGCCTCTACGTTAGTATTTGATGCAGTTTCGTGACTATGTAATACCATGTAACTATGTAAGGCCAGTTCCCGGTGGTTAGGGAAGGTGCATTGATTTTCCTATCAAATGCCTGTAAAATCCTTTTAATTTAAATCAATTCGATGATGAATTTGAGATCTTTTGCTTTTTAATATTTTGTGGTTTATATGATGTATTTCATGTTTAATATTAAACGTTTTACTTGAACACTCATATATATATCATTAAGGTTTTTTTATATGTTCATCAAGAGATGTGCATTGACCAGCGGTCATAAACGCTTCG
>NW_018465923.1:0-548 GCF_002113885.1 Mizuhopecten yessoensis
GTTTGTTCCTCTGGGTTCCTGCAGATTCAAACTCAGTTAAAAAAAAAATCCAACTTGGCTAATCGGATTTTTGGATGTTTTAACTAATCGTTTTAAAATTTGAAGATGGTTTTCGAAAGGAAATGCTGAAATAGAGTTCAAGGAACATTTAAATATATTGACGTCATCAGGAAGGTGTTTCAGCCCATGGACATTGTTAACAGAGAAGGAATCTGAGTAAATTTGTCAACACAATAGCCCAGCAGTTGTCTTGCATAATCAAGGTTAGCAGCTCTTGTGTTTTCAACAGAATCCAACAGAATGGAAATCGCAACAGTTAGACTTAGGAAATGGTAGTAAGTGTTTTTGTGAAGAACTTTTCTTAACACAACTGGTCCAGTGTACAGAAGAAACTGTCTGAACTCTGTTGCTTTCCNCTAGGCTGCCTTGCAAACTCAGACGGAAGTTTACCAGTGAAGCTACCAAGATCAGAAGAAATTTCTCCAATCTGTCTTTGTGATAAGTTGCATATTGCCGGACCTTGTTTGAAAAACCACAAAATTCGTTTT
>NW_018465924.1:0-548 GCF_002113885.1 Mizuhopecten yessoensis
CACAGTTACGAGGTAAGCTAGGTTTGTAGGCTCCCACTACAAAGTAACGAAGTAAGCTAGGTTTGTAGGCTCCCACTACAAAGTTACGAGGTAAGCTAGGTTTGTAGGTTCCCACTACAAAGTTACGAGGTAAGCTATGTTTGTAGGCTCACACTACAAAGTTACGAGGTAAGCTAGGTTTGTAGACTCCCACTACAAAGTTAGGAGGTAAGCTAGGTTTGTAGGCTCCCACTACAAAGTTAGGAGGTAAGCTAGGTTTGTAGGCTCCCACTACAAAGTAACGAAGTAAGCTAGGTTTGTAGGCTCCCACTACAAAGTAACGAAGTAAGCTAGGTCTGTAGGCTCCCACTACAAAGTTACGAGGTAAGCGAGGTTTGTAGCCTCCCACTACAAAGTTACGAGGTAAGCTAGGTTTGTAGGCTCCCACTACACAGTTACGAGGTAAGCTAGGTTTGTAGGCTCCCGCTACACAGTTACGAGGTAAGCTAGGTTTGTAGGCTCCTACTACTAAGTTACGAGGTAAGCTATGTTTGTAGGCTCCCACTACA
>NW_018465925.1:0-548 GCF_002113885.1 Mizuhopecten yessoensis
GTTTGTCTCGTCTAACTTTGTCTCCTCTATCTGTTCCCGTCTTGGGTTGCTCTAGTTTGTCTCGTCTAACTTTGTCTTCTCTATCTTTCCCGTCTAAAGTTGTCTTCTCTATCTCTCCCGTCTTGGTTTGTTCTAGTTCGTCTCATCTAAAGTTGTCTTCTCTGTCTTTCCCGTCTTGGTTTGTTCTAGTTTGTCCCGTCTAACTTTGTCTCCTCTATCTTTTCCCTCTAAAGTTGTCTTCTCTGTCTTTCCCGTCTTGGGTTGTTCTAGTTTGTCCCGTCTAACTTTGTCTCCTCTATCTGTTCCCGTCTTGGGTTGTTCTAGTTTGTCTCGTCCAACTTTGTCTGCTCTATCTTTCCCGTCTAAAGTTGTCTTCTCTGTCTTTCCCGTCTTGGTTTTTTCTAGTTTGTCTCGTCCAACTTTGTCTGCTCTATCTTTCCCGTCTTGGTTTGTTCTAGTTTGTCTCGTCTAAAGTTGTCTTCTCTATCTTTCTCCGTCTAAAATTGTCTTCTCTATCTCTCCCGTCTTGGTTTGTTCTAGTTTGTCTC
>NW_018465926.1:0-548 GCF_002113885.1 Mizuhopecten yessoensis
ACCATGTTTGTATGTGAACATGATCGTAGTAAAGTAAACACTCCTGGGAAAACATGTTTACATGTGAACATGATCGTAGTAAAGTAAACACTCCTGGGACACCATGTTTACATGTGAACATGATCGTAGTAAAGTAAACACTCCTGGGACATCATGTTCACATATGAACATGATCGTAGTAGAGTAAACACTCCTGGGAGACCATGTGTACATGTGAACATGATCGTATTAAAGTAAACACTCCTTGGACACAATGTTTACATGAGAACATGATCGTAGTACAGTAAACACTCCTTGGACACCATGTTTACATGTGAACATGATCGTAGAAAAGTAAACACACCTGCGAGACCATGTTTACATGTGAACATGATCGTAGTAAAATAAACACACCCGGGACACCATGTTTACATATGAACATGATCGTAGTAAAGTAAACACTCCTGGGACAACCTGTTTACATGTGAACTTGATCGTAATAAATTAAACACACCTGGGAGACGATGTTTACATGTGAACATGATTGTAGTAAAGTTAACACTCCTGAG
>NW_018465927.1:0-548 GCF_002113885.1 Mizuhopecten yessoensis
CCTAAATTGAATTACTTCCAATGGAAATTAAACAAATGTTGGTGCCAAATTGGGATTTCCCTATATAAACTATAGTAAAGTTTACCCCCTTCCCAGGGGAAAATGTGATACCCCAGGGTTATGAAATTCACATTTTGGTAAAGCACCTTAAGACCCTTCCATCTATGAAGAGTATTTGATTCTACCATATCTGGGTCTTGAGAAGAAGATTTTTGAAATTTAAGTCAATTTGACCCTTTTTGGCCCCGCCCCTCAGGCCCCTGGGGGCTTGGGACTAAACCAGCAACTTTTGTTCTTGACCTTTGTCCATGGAAGGTTCCTGCAAAATTTCATTGAAATTGGTTCTGTGGTTTTGGAGAAGAAGTGGAAAATGTAAATTGTTTACTGACGGACGACGGATGACGACAGACAAAAGGCGATCGCAATAGGTCACTTGAGACTTTGTCTCAGGTGACCTAAAAACATCTGTATTAAGGTAAACCTCTAACCTACTTCATTGGATGAAAGTTTAACAAGAGGCCCAAGGGCCTTAGCGGTCACCTGAGTTA
>NW_018465928.1:0-548 GCF_002113885.1 Mizuhopecten yessoensis
CATGGACAACCTGTCTTTCTCAATGATACACATTCTAACGGACATATAACCATGTCTTTCTCAATGATACACACTCTAATGGACATGTAAACCTGTCTTTCTCAATGATACACATTCTAAAGGACATGTAAATCTGTCTTTCTCAATGATACACATTCTTATGGAAACGCACAACCTGTCTTTGTCAATGATACACACTCTAACGGACATGCGCAACCTGTCTTTCTCAGGATACATACTCTAACGGACATGTAAACCTGTCTTTCTCAATGACATACACTCTAACGGACATGTAGACCTGTCTTTCTCATGATACATACTCAAACGGACATGTAGCCCTGTCTTTCTCAATGATACACACTCCTCTAACGGACATGTAAACCTGTCCTTCTCAATGATACACACTCTAATGGACATGTAAACCTGTCTTTCTCAATGATACACATTCTAACGGACATGTAAAGCTGTCTTTCTCAATGATACACACTCATATGGAAATGCACAACCTGTCTTTGTCAATGATACACACTCTAACGGACATGTAAACC
>NW_018465929.1:0-548 GCF_002113885.1 Mizuhopecten yessoensis
GCCACCGTTTAATTTTTAAGTTTTATTAAAAACATTGCACCATGCGTATGTCTGTTCAGTTATTATTTTTGTTTTCCATATCAACAAGTGAAATGTCTAAACCTGGCAATTTGGCACTATAAGAGCAGTCTGTTTAGATGTAGAAGGCCTGGACATGTCTAAGAAATTTGAAATTAAAATATAAAAAAAAATGCAGTTTTTGTATTCGTTGTCATATAACAGTAAATATGACTTAACTATTGATTTTCTGTCTTAGGATTTAAAAAAATGCACATAATAAGATGTATACATTGATGGGAGGGGGCCATTGACAGGCGCATAGCTACCATGTAAGCCAATAAGCCCGGGCTTGCACATGATTTCGACAAGTATAGGTTTTCATCAGGTTTTTTTTTCTTGCTGATACTATAAAGTGGAGTTTAAGTTTTGAATATATTGTATACATATGTAATTCCTCAGATATGATACATTGTCAATAGCTAGTGGGGCAACCTCGCTTCTCCAAATGACCAACAAATAACAGGAGCAAGTATAAGGAACCAGTTACA
>NW_018465930.1:0-548 GCF_002113885.1 Mizuhopecten yessoensis
ACCTTTATAGTTATCTGTGTCAGTCAATGTAGCGTCATCTATATAGTTATCTGTGTCAGTCAATGTAGCGTCACCTATATAATTATGTTTGTCAGTCAATGTAGCGTCACCTTTATAGTTATATGTGTAAGTCAATGTAGCGTCATTCTTTGTCAGTCAATATAGCGTCACCTATATAGTTATCTGTGTTAGTCAGTGTAGCGTCGCCTATATAGTTATCTTTATCAGTCAATGGAGCGTCACCTTTATAGTTATCTGTGTAAGTCAATGTAGCGTCATCTATATAATTATGTTTGTCAGTCAATGTAGCGTCACCTTTATAGTTATCTTTGTCAGTCAATGTAGCGTCATCTATATCGTTATCTGTGTCAGTCAATGTAGCGTCACCTTTATAGTTATCTTTGTCAGTCAATGTAGCGTCACCTTTATAGTTATCTGTGTCAGTCAATGTAGCGTCACCGTTATAGTTATCTGTGTAAGTCAATGTAGCGTCATCTATATAGTTTTCTTTGTCAGTCAATGTAGCGTCACCTATATAGTTATCTTTG
>NW_018465931.1:0-548 GCF_002113885.1 Mizuhopecten yessoensis
CCTTAAGACCCTTCCATCTCTGAAGAGTATTTGATTCTACCATATTTGGGTCTTTAGAATAAGATTTTTGAAATTTCAGTCAATTCAACCCTTTTTGGCCCCACCCGACAGCCCCGGGGATCAGTCAGGGCTGATACGTGCATACCATCAAACTGCTATCCAATACAGATAATGCTAACCCAAATTGAATTACTTCCAATGGCATTTAAACAAATGTTGGTCCAAAATGTGATTTCCCTGTGTAAACTATAGTAAAGTTTACCCCCTCCCCAGGGGGAAACGTGAGAACCCAGGGTCATGAAATTCACAATTTCGGTAAAGCACCTTAAGACCCTTCCATCTATGAAGAGTATTTGATTCTACCGTATCTTGGTCGTGAGAAGAAGATTTTTGAAATTTCAGTCAATTTGACCCTTTTTGGCCCAACCCATCAGCCCCGGGGGGTCAGTCAGGGCTTATATGTACATACTATCATACTGCTATCCAATACTGATGATGCTAATATAAATTGAATTACTTCCAATGGCAATTAAACAAATGTTGGTCCA
>NW_018465932.1:0-548 GCF_002113885.1 Mizuhopecten yessoensis
TAACCTAGTCAAATAGTATATTTTATTATTTTGTACTTCATTATAAGTACCAACTCTATCAATATGAATAATAGTAATGATAATATCGTGCAACTCACCATAAATTCGTCTGGTATGTGACGTGTTGTGTTTTGACGGATCTGTTAGCACAGGGTGTTGTCTAATTTATTATCCGGTGGTATGGAGCAATTATAATTTTACTCTATATAATTTTGATGGCATGATGTTCATATATAAGAGCCTAAACTAATACATAAAGTGATATGGTTGAGTTGTACTAGTAAAATAGCTATTGTTTAGCTCGAACATTTTTGTCAGTTTAAGATCATTACCATTGTTTGACCTAGTTAATTTTCAGTAATCTTATGAGTGTTTTATCTGTTTTGCTTTGTAGTTTTTCACCCTCTCACGAGGTATGTGAAGTAAACTCCTCTACGAGATGGAAACAATAAAGGGAATCTTCGTCGACTGTTCTCGTCCTTTGTTTATTAAACATCACAGTATTAATGTAAAGAACTTTGTTTGAGTACACAGTTTTTAAAGGTATT
>NW_018465933.1:0-548 GCF_002113885.1 Mizuhopecten yessoensis
ATGCCCTGTCCCATATTCCTTCGGTAGTTATGTCCACAATGCCCTTTCCCCTATCTCTCCGCTAGTTCTGTTCACAATGCCCTGTCCCCTATCCCTCCGCTAGTTTTGTCCACAATGCCCTGTCCCCTATCCTTTCTCCCCTATCACTCCGCTAGTTCTGTCCAAAATGCCCTGTCCCTTATCTCTTCTCCCCTATCACTCCGCTAGTTCTGTCCACAATGCCCTGCCCCCTATCTCTTTTCCTCTATCACTCCACTAGTTCTGTCAACAATGCACTGTCCCCTATCCCTCCGCTAGTTTTTTCCACAATGCCCTGTCCCCTATCTCTTCTCCCCTATCACTCCTCTAGTTTTGTCCACAATGCCCGGTCCCCTATCTCTTCTCCACTATCACTCCGCTAGTTCTGTCCACAATGCCCTGTCCCCTATCTCTTCTCCCCTATCATTCCACTAGTTCTGTCAACAATGCCTTGTCCCCTATCCCTCCGCTAGTTCTGTTCACTTTGCCCTGTCCCATATTCCTTCGCTAGTTCTGTCCACAATGCCCTG
>NW_018465934.1:0-548 GCF_002113885.1 Mizuhopecten yessoensis
CGAGGACATAAATCACCTGATACAGTACATCCTTTGAAGTTCTTCTGTATGGCTTGGTGATGTTTTCAAACCAATGGTCTGGAGCATTACTTGGTTAAGAAGACTGAATGCCGTTTAACAGAGAGTCTCTCTCATAATACTCTGGCTCCCTAGGGGGAGTAGCGGGGTCCACAAGGGGGATTCTCCAATTCAGTTACACAGTTAGGACCCCTGCACATCTTTAGTAATCAGATTTTCCGTCTGTCCTTCTATCTGTTTTTAGCTCACCTGCCAAGGACAAGTGAGCTTTTGCCCTGGTGCCGCGCCCGGCATCCCGTCCTGTCCTTTTGCGTCGTGTCGCATCTCGATTCAATGTAAACACTTAGCAACTTCATTCATTGACAGATTTTGGTCAAACTTTATACAAAGGTCAAGTGTGGGTATACTTCGGACATCTTTGTATTTCAGGGATCCAAGGTCACGGCCAAGATCACATTTGCTATATATAGAAAATCATCCCGTCACGTCTCGATTCAATGTAAACACTTAGCAACTTCATTCTTTCACGG
>NW_018465935.1:0-548 GCF_002113885.1 Mizuhopecten yessoensis
ATGAAAAAAATAATACATGAATGCATAACTTCAGGCGGTAATTATTACATCTGGAAGGTTTCGTTGAAATCTATCCATAACTTTAGAAGGATTTTCTCAACAAAGGGCCATAACTACGGAAACAGACCGACAGACCGACAGAGAGACGGACAGATGGACAGATAGACAGACAAGCTGATTCCAGTATACCACCCCTAACTTTGTTGCGGGGGAGAGACAGACAAGCTGATTCCAGTATACCCCCCCTAACTTCACTGGCGGGGGGGGGGTATCACATGACAACCTATCCATGTATATGTGTGTTATCACATGACCTATTCACAAGTATCACATGACCACCTATCCATGTGTATGGTATGACGACCTATTCATGTGTATCACATGGTCTACCTGTGTGTTATCACATAGCCTACCCATGTGTATAGTAGTGCATAAGGACATTTCAGGTTAGTTACTTAATAAATTTTCATGTCTGATCTACATGACAGATATGTAGTTTTTTCTTACATAGAAATGTTTAACAACATATATTCTGGTGATTAAAATAT
>NW_018465936.1:0-548 GCF_002113885.1 Mizuhopecten yessoensis
AGCTGTCGTCGTCTTCTTTTACGTTGACAAGAAACGGTCACTATGATAGTTTTGAATCATTTGGAAATGCCACTTGCATAAGAGCGTAAGCCAATTGTAAAACGGGCCGCTCCACGTTAGGTCTTTTTCCAAATTTGACTCGAGCAAAGTGCATCCATCCCATAATTTACTAGCTTATTCTAATACAATGTACTGGTAACATAAACGCTTTATCAATATTTATCAATGAATCACATTTGAGTATACAATTACCACTTAAAGCATTATCTTGTAAGTACAAATATACGTGTCTTTTTATAGGATTACTCCACATACCTTTATTATCGAGTATAACGCCAAAATGTTTGTGACAATCACTGAAATTTAAAACCTCATTATAAGATTTCAATTTTATCCAAATCGTTAAAATTTTAAATAAGATCACGTTTGTTTCACTTGGGTTAAAGTTGACCTAGACCAATTATTATTAAGATTTAAGTTCAGAGCATCTCCAACATCATTGGTATTAATCAAAAATAGAAGGGGCCAAGGAAGAACTCTGAAAAACG
>NW_018465937.1:0-146 GCF_002113885.1 Mizuhopecten yessoensis
ACAGCAGTATAATAGGTACTTTGTCTGCAGAGTTGATTTCATTGATAGCAGTATAATAAGTACTTTGTCTGTAGGATTGATTTTATTGACAGCAGTATAATAGGTACTTTGTCTTTAGGATTGATTTCATTGACAGCAGTATAATA
>NW_018465937.1:221-548 GCF_002113885.1 Mizuhopecten yessoensis
GGTTGATTTCATTGACAGCAGTATAATAGGTACTTTGTCTGTACGGTTGATTTCATTGACAGTAGTATTATAGGTACTTCGTCTGTAGGGTTGATTTCATTGACAGCATTATAATAGGTACTTTGTCTGTAGGGTTGATTTCATTGACAGTAGTATAATAGATACTTTGTCTGTACGGTTGATTTCATTGACAGTAGTATAATAGGTACTTTGTCTGTAGGGTTGATTTCATTGACAGCAGTATAATTGGTACTTTGTCTGTAGGGTTTATTTTATTGACATCAGTATAATAGGTACTTTGTCTGTACGGTTGATTTCATTGCCAGC
>NW_018465938.1:0-548 GCF_002113885.1 Mizuhopecten yessoensis
AATAAGTTGTACGTACCAGAATGAGATGATATGCTGTACTTACAATTATGATGATTTTAATTTAAATTTAAAGGTGACGCGTATGTGCCTCCTAAGTTGTACCATTTTAACCAGATAGCTTAGCAAATGTATCACTGTTGGTATTATGCACGCTCTTACATGAGTTAATCAGCGTGGACATTTCAGATATATCATTGTCTACACTAGTGAATAAGTCAACAATTATAAAACGCGAGGCTATATAGCTAGTGGCCTTGGTTGTCGCAATGATTTGAACTTATCCGTTTGTTTAGCAACTTAGTGATGCCATGAGTAACTCATTAATTAAACAGCAACGATGTTATGGTGTTATTTGTTCTTTTGTACGACAAACTATTACATGAAGTACTGTACTGTAGGTACAATGTCTGAAGACTAGATATTGTGCGTCCCTACATTTATTTTTTGACGGTGGACCTTTCGTATCCCCCATGCGGGCGGGACGCCAAATTAGGTAATAATGCACAAGCCCCCTGTGGATTCATACATTTGTCATCACCAGGTTGCCC
>NW_018465939.1:0-548 GCF_002113885.1 Mizuhopecten yessoensis
GGGGTTACCGGTTCATATCAACGGTAGTGTTCAAGAGTTATACCTTGGGGGCACCGGTTCGTTTCAACAGTAGTGTTCAGGAGCTATACCTCGGGGGTACCGGTTCATATTAATAGTAGTGTACAGGAGTTATACCTCGGGGGTGCCGGTTCATATCAACAGTAGTGTTCAGGAACTGTACCTCGGGGGACAGGTTCATATTAACAGTAGCGTTCAGGATTTATACCTCGTGGTACAGGTTCATATCGACAGTAGCGTTCAGGAGCTATACCTCGGGGGTACCGGTTCATATCAACAGTAGTGTTCAGGAACTGTACCTCGGGGGACAGGTTCATATTAACAGTAGCGTTCAGGATTTATACCTCGTGGTACAGGTTCATATCGACATTAGCGTTCAGGAGCTATACCTCGGGGGTACCGGTTCATATCAACAGTAGTGTTCAGGAACTGTACCTCGGGGTACAGGTTCATATTAACAGTAGCGTTCAGGATTTATACCTCGTGGTACAGGTTCATATCGACAGTAGCGTTCAGGAGCTATACCTCGG
>NW_018465940.1:0-548 GCF_002113885.1 Mizuhopecten yessoensis
TTGACCATGCGAGGCTCACTAACGTTCTCTGCAGCATAAGTGAGCGTAACCCTTGAGTATCCAGGATGCAGATACCGTAAGTGAGCGTAACCCCTTGAGTATCCAGGATGCAGATACTGTAAGTGAGCGTAACCCCTTGAGTATCCAGGGTGCAGATACTGTCAGTGAGCATAACCCCTCGAGTATCCAGGGTGCAGATACTGTAAGTGAGCGTAACCCTTGAGTATCCAGGATGCAGATACCGTAAGTGAGCGTAACCCCTTGAGTATCTAGGGTGCAGAAACTGTAAGTGAGCGTAACCCCTCGAGTATCCAGGGTGCAGATACTGTAAGTGAGCGTAACCCTTGAGTATCCAGGATGCAGATACCGTAAGTGAGCGTAACCCCTTGAGTAT
This sequence comes from Mizuhopecten yessoensis, assembly GCF_002113885.1. Classification (NCBI taxonomy): domain Eukaryota; kingdom Metazoa; phylum Mollusca; class Bivalvia; order Pectinida; family Pectinidae; genus Mizuhopecten; species Mizuhopecten yessoensis. The sequence continues at coordinate 395 of NW_018465940.1, forward strand.
CTAGGGTGCAGANTACTGTAAGTGAGCGTAACCCTTGAGTATCCAGGGTGCAGATACTGTTAGTGAACGTAACCCCATGAGTATCCAGGACGCAGATATTGTAAGTGAGCGTAACCCCTCAAGTATCCAGGACGCAGATACTGTAAGTGAGTGT
>NW_018465941.1:0-548 GCF_002113885.1 Mizuhopecten yessoensis
ACTGTCTCCAGTTTATAAAGTAGTAGTGCATACTGTCTTTAGTATTTATAGTAGTAGTACGTAATGTCTCTAGTATATATTGTAGTAGTACATACTGTCTCCAGTATATATACTTGAGACAGTATGTACTACAACTTTATATACTGGAGACAGTATATACTCCTACTATATATACTGGAGACAATATGTACTACAACTTTATATACTGGAGACAGTATGTACTACTGCTATATATACTTGAGAAAGTATGTACTACAACTTTATATACTGGAGACAGTATATACTCCTACTATATATACTGGAGACAATATGTACTACAACTTTATATACTGGAGACAGTATGTACTACTACGATATATACTAGAGACATTACGTACTACTACTATAAATACTAAAGACAGTATATAAAGTTGTAGTACATACTGTCTCTAGTATATATAGTAGTATTACATACTGTCTCCAGTATATATAGTAGCATTACATACTGTCTCCAGTATATATAATAATAGTACATACTGTCTCCAGTATATATAGTAGTAGTACATACT
>NW_018465943.1:0-548 GCF_002113885.1 Mizuhopecten yessoensis
GGTATATATGAGTTGTGGCGGTATTGATGAGTTGTGGCGGTATAGGTTATGTTACTTACACATAAATGAGTTGTGGCGGTATAGATTTTGTTACTCACACATAGATGAGTTATGGCGGTATTGATTATGATACTTACACAAAGATGAGTTATGAGGGTATATATGAGTTGTGTCGGTATAGATTATGTTACTCACACAAAGATGAGTTATGAGGGTATATATGAGTTGTGGTGGTATTGATGAGTTGTGGCGGTATATATTATGTTTCTCACACATAGATGAAATGTGGCGGTATAGATGAGTTATGGCGGGATAGATTATGTTACTTACACATAGATGAGTTGGGGCGGTATAGGTTATGTTACTTACACATAAATGAGTTGTGGCGGGATTGATGAGTTGTGGCGGTATAGATTATGTTACTCACACATAGATGAGTTGTGGCGATATATATTATGTTACCAACACATAGATGAGTTATGGCGGTATAGATTATGTTACTTACACAAAGATGAGTTGTTGGGGTATAGATTATGTTACTCACACAT
>NW_018465944.1:0-548 GCF_002113885.1 Mizuhopecten yessoensis
TAGCACCTTGTCTGGTTCAGATGGATATAAATTGCCGCACACTCACCAGTATGTAAACAGAGTCCTAAGCAGGATATTGTATCAGGAGCATAAACTTCCGCCAGTGCAGTTCTAGAATCTAGCCTGTTATCCACAGTCCGTATACGGATAAATGATGCAGTAATGCTGAATGCTACAAAAGAAAGAAAATTTCTTATTGCTTATGTCATATAGTACCACCTAATTTATAGGCTAGCAACAAATAGACAGGAATACAAAGAAAATCGTTGACCTGAAGAAAACAAGGATATAGCTATTGTCGCGCGAGGACTAGTACCCAGGGAGACACACACAAAAGGCATCCCTGCAGGTCGGGGATTGAGTAAGAACACATCTGCTGTTGCCGACCGCGTGATCGTAAGAGGTGACTACAGTAGGAACCACGTAATGGGGAAGCTTGGTTTGGTTTTATTTCGTTTAACGTATTAACAGCTGAGGTAATTAATTTTAGACGTACCTCTAGGTGTGTAATCATGCATGTGTGCAGGACACAGGGTATGTTGGTGTAC
>NW_018465945.1:0-548 GCF_002113885.1 Mizuhopecten yessoensis
TACCTACAATAGAAACCCACTATATAGACCTGACCCTACCTACAATAGAAGATCCCTTCATAGACCTGACGCTACCCACAGTAGTATACCACTATATAGACCTGACGCTACCTACAATAGAAAACCACTATATAAACCTGACACTTCCTACAATAGAAGACCAATATATAGACCTGACACTTCCTACAATAGAAGACCAATATATAGACCTGACACTTCCTACAATAGAAGACCAATATATAGACCTGACACTTCCTACAATAGAAGACCACTATATAGACCTGACACTACCTACAACAGAAGACCACTATATAGACCTGACCCTACCTACAACAGAAGATCTCTTCATAGACCTGACGCTACCCACAATATAAAACTACTACATAGACCTGACACACCCTACAATAGAAAACCACTGTAAAGACCTGACACTTTCTACAATAGAAGACGAATATTTAGACCTGACACTTCCTACAATAGAAGACCACTTAATAGACCTGACGCTTCCTACAATAGAAGACCACTATACATACCTGACAATACCTACA
>NW_018465946.1:0-548 GCF_002113885.1 Mizuhopecten yessoensis
ATTCTATGTATCGGGAGTTTAAATGTCATAGTTGATTCGCTATATCACAGACCATTCTCTGTATTTGGAGTTTATATGTCATAGTTGATTCGCTATATCACAGACCATTCTATCTATCGGGTGTTTATATGTCATAGTTGATTCGCTATATCAGAGACCATTCTATGTATCGGGAGTTTAAATGTCATAGTTGATTCGCTATATCACAGCCCATTCTCTGTATTTGGAGTTTATATGTCATAGTTGATTCGCTATATCATAGACCATTCTCTGTATTTGGAGTTTATATGTCATAGTTGATTCGCTATATCAGAGACCATTCTATGTATCGGGAGTTTAAATGTCATAGTTGATTCGCTATATAACATACCATTCTATGTATTGGGTGTTTATATGTCATAGTTCATTCGCTATATCACAGACCATTCTATGTATCGGGTGTTTATATGTCATAGTTGATTCGCTATATCATCTACCATTCTATGTATCGGCAGTTTATATGGCATAGTTGATTAGCTATATCACAGACCATTCTATGTATCGGGAGT
>NW_018465947.1:0-548 GCF_002113885.1 Mizuhopecten yessoensis
GACCATTATTGTCATACTGTAGGTAAATATTATAGAGTTTGGTAGTGAGGTGACCATTATTGCCATACCGTAGGTAAATGTCATAGAGTTACTGTAGGTAAATTTCAAAGAGTTTGTAGGTAAATGCCAAAGAGTCTGATAGTGAGGTGACCATTATTGCCATACTGTAGATAAATGTCATAGAGTCTGATAGTGAGGTGACCATAATTGTCATACTGTAGGTAAATGCCATAGAGTCTGATAGTGAGGTGACCGTAATTGTCATACTGTAGGTAAATGTCATAGAGTCTGATAGTGAGGTGACCATAATTGTCATACTGTAGGTAAATGCCATATAGTCTGATAGTGAGGTGACCGTAATTGTCATACTGTAGGTAAATGTCATAGAGTCTGATAGTGAGGTGACCATAATTGTCATACTGTAGGTAAATGCCATAGAGTCTGATAGTGAGGTGACCGTAATTGTCATACTGTAGATAAATACCATAGAGTCTGATAGTGAAGTGACCATAATTGTCATACTGTAGGTAAATGCCATAGAGTCTGAT
>NW_018465948.1:0-548 GCF_002113885.1 Mizuhopecten yessoensis
AGGCTAAATAATCATGATATGTTGTTGTGTTTCCTTGAAAAGAATCTTTATTCGACAACTTTTTCAAAAGTTATTGTCCTTTGTTTATTTCAGTGTTTGATTTTTGTCCGGCAATCTCCTACATTTTTTAACGGATCTCTTTGAAACTTGGTATACATTATAATCATGATGTGAAATTGTGTCTCCCTTTAAAGAATTTTGATTCAACAATTTTTCAAAACTTAATGCCCTTTGTTCATTTCAGTATTTAATATTTTTTATCCGGAGATTTTCTCCTACATTTTTATAGCATGTCAGCTTAGTCCGAATTATTCAGACGTTTTATCAACTTTTTAGCTCACCTGGCACAAAGTGCCAAGTGAGCTTATGCCGTGGCGGGGCGTCCGTCGTCCTTCCGTCCTCGTCCGTCAACTTTTCCTTTAAACAACTTCTTCTGAAGAACGGACAGGCATAGAGTCATGATATTTGGCTGAAACCTTTGTTGGTAGGAGCCCTACGAAGTTTAGGAACGAAAATGACCTTGACCTGTTTTCAAGGTCACAGGGGTC
>NW_018465949.1:0-548 GCF_002113885.1 Mizuhopecten yessoensis
CTAATGAAATGGGACTACATTTTCCGAAAACAAAGGATTTCCATAGCAGAGTCTGTTCTAAGTATCAGGCGTATACTCGTCACAATTGATTCCTTATACCAGAGTCTGTACTAAGTATCCGGAGTTTACACGTCACAGTTGAGTCGTTATACCAGAATCTGTACTAAGTATCAGGAGATTACACGTCACAGTTGATTCGTTATTCCAGAGTCTGTACCAGGTATCAGGCGTGTACTCCTCCCAGTTGATTCGTTATACCAGAGTCTGTTCTAAGTATTAGGAGTTTACATGTCACAATTGATTCGTTATACCAGAGTCTGTTCTAAGTATTAGGAGTTTACATGTCACAATTGATTCGTTATACCAGAGTCTGTACCAAGTATCAGGCGTGTACATGTCACAGTTGATTCGTTATACCGGAATCTGTACTAAGTATCGGGAGTTTATATGTCACAGTTCATTCGTTATTCCAGAGTCTGTACCAAGTATCAGGCGTGTACTCCTCACAGTTGATTCGTTATACCAGAGTCTGTACTAAGTATCAGGAG
>NW_018465950.1:0-548 GCF_002113885.1 Mizuhopecten yessoensis
ACAGACAGGTGACCATAACACAGTTTACTGTCACAGACATAATACTGACAGGTAAACATAACACAGTTTACTATCACAGACATGATACTGACAGGTGAACATAACACAGTGTACTGTCACAGACATGATACTGACAAGTGAACATAACACAGTTTACTGTTACAGACATGATACAGACAGGTGACCACAACACAGTTCACTGTCACAGACATAACACTGACAGATAAACATAACACAGTTTACTATCACAGACATGATACTGACAGGTGAACATAACACAGTTTATTGTCACAGACATGATACTGACAGGTGACCATAACACAGTTTACTGTCACAGACATGATACTGACAGGTGAACATAACACAGTTTANACTGTCACAGACATGATACTGACAGGTGAACATAACACAGTTTACTGTCACAGACATGATACATACAGGTGAACATAACACAGTTTACTATCACAGACATGATACTGACCGGTGAACATAACACAGTTTATTGTCTCAGACATGATACTGACAGGTGAACATAACACAGTTTACTG
>NW_018465951.1:0-202 GCF_002113885.1 Mizuhopecten yessoensis
TTGTTTACTCCATCAGTACCACAGTACTGACTGGAAGGCTCAGTCATCGCTCACTGTGTTGTTGTTTACTCCATTAGTACCACAGTATTGACTGGACGGTTTAGTCATCGCTCACTGTGTTGTTGTTTACTCCATCAGTACCACAGTACTGACTGGAAGGTTCAGTCTTCGCTCACTGTGTTGTTGTTTACTCCATCAGTAC
>NW_018465951.1:323-548 GCF_002113885.1 Mizuhopecten yessoensis
AGTCATCGCTCACTGTGTTGTTGTTTACTCCATCAGTACCACAGTATTGACTGGACGGTTTAGTCATCGATCACTGTGTTGTTGTTTACTCCATCAGTACCACAGTACTGACTGGAAGGCTCAGTCTTCGCTCACTGTGTTGTTGTTTACTACATCAGTACCACAGTACTGACCGGACGTTTCAGTCATCGCTCACTGTGTTGTTGTTTACTCCATCAGTACCAC
>NW_018465952.1:0-548 GCF_002113885.1 Mizuhopecten yessoensis
TTAATACATCGCTCAACAAGACACACTGACATTTCAAGCAAATTTCAATTATTTACTGTAGAGTTAAAAACAAAATATGCCAAAAACATCATTTCCCTATATAAACTATAGTAAACTATACCCCCTCCCAAAGGATGACTTGATGACTATGGGACAATTTTGATTGAACAGTTCATCTGATTCTGAAGAAGATTTTTGAAATATTGGTCAATTTTCCCTTTCAAACGCTATATATCCTAACCCCCGGGGTAGTGGCAGGGACAAAGTGTATGTAATGAATTTACACTAAATAACAACCAACAGGCCTCAGATCAGAGACGTATATACCTCTGCTCAGATTAATGAGTTTAGTTGACCAGATGTCCGTCGCACACCCCAATTTTTTAAGATTCGTTGTGTTACAAAATATTTCATAACTGTTTTGATTAATAATATAACCTTTCCCTTCTTACACCTCTTCATGACAAAAAATTTGAAGGCTTTAACTGTGCTGAAGACTTTGCTGACATTATTTACGTCACATCTTATGTATTATGACGTCATATGGC
>NW_018465953.1:0-548 GCF_002113885.1 Mizuhopecten yessoensis
CTTAATCAATTTGTGCATACTAATGTGTCGGATATAGTAAGGATTACTAAAGGACCTGCGTAAATCGACAAAAATTGACATCTTAAAACTTCTATATCATTTCAGACACACACAAAAACACAAAACTCTATTTCTGTTTTCTTACCCTGGTATTTACCAGTTTCTTTACCTATTACAAGATTCGAGCGACTTGCCAAGAATAGAAACGTCAATCCAGTCAAGCTTTTTACTTGACAATAAAGCAACATACAAAATGTATTTTGTCAACTACAGTATAACCTGTCTAAACTGGCCCTTGTCTAATACGCATCCCTGTCTAATCTGGCTTTAATTAGTGTTCCCGGCATATTCCCTATATAAACCGGACCCTGTCCATTCCGAAAACCGGCGTTCCATGTAAAAACATCCTGTTTATTCCCGTCCTTAAATTTCTCTCGGCTGGCTACAATCTTAAGAACACATTCTAAACAATAAAGAGCTATCTCGGGTCGGTCTTCATTTATTATATTATTATAATAAACTGTATATTTTGTAAATAATTAAACGTT
>NW_018465954.1:0-548 GCF_002113885.1 Mizuhopecten yessoensis
TACATTTGTAAACACGATTTAATTGACAGAGCAAAATTCCCTCAACAGCGAAAATCGTAACGAACTTATGAACTCGTGTAAGCATGATATCCACATGTGAGGTCGGTACGTCCGCATTCCATGCGTTTACTATATGACCTTCTTGAGGTCGCTATATGACCTTCTTGAGGTCGTCTGGTCTCATGTCACTGTCTTCTCGTGAGTCTGTTTATCTGTTTATGACTATGAATTGGAAAGCTTTATTCCTGAAGTACATGTGATTATACATTTCCCGGTAAAATCTCGATATTGGGTGTTGACATATCATCGGCACACACGTGTACTATTGTTTACCAGGGGCCTGTTCTTTTATGTGGAGCAACCGGTTTGACCGTTTATAAATGTAAAAATTTCGGGTATAAATCCTGGCGAACCTGCAAATGGGTATGCAGGCCTTGCAAGGCTTTCTCAAGGCTCGCCTAAAAGCAGCATCAGATTACTAGGTCAGACCTTATTTAATAAATGAACAACAGTGGTCCGATCGGTTTGATGTTTAAACGAAAACGGCC
>NW_018465955.1:0-548 GCF_002113885.1 Mizuhopecten yessoensis
TAATATCAGAGTTGCAAAGGGAAATTGCAAAAGTCCGTGCAAGATACTTTACTCCGCTTGTTCCAGTCTACTCAGCTGTTGATGAGAACGTGGTTTGGCAGTGCTAGATTTGTATAATGTAAGCTGTGAGCGTTTAAATGGCAGCACTGGCTGTATGCTCCCCAGGGAGTTGCGAAAGATACTGGCTGGTTGCAAAGGCCCTATAACCACGGATAATAATTTGTGAACCGCTTTGAGACGACCTACGAACTAGGTTGTGATAAAGCGGTATAAAAGAACCTCGAATTATTATTATTATTNCCTGCAGTGTAACGTCGTTTCCCTACCTTTGTTTGTTTACACTGACTCCCTCTTTATCCGCTACTAGTTCAGTTGATCCCTATGCAGACAGGGTATGTTTGCTCACAACATAATAAATCACATATTTAATCAATTTTGAATACTATAAGTTATTAATATGCGACTATATAAAAGCCTAGTCAGCTTTAATACAATTTTATGATTTTTTTTTTATTAATCATTAAAACAAAATGGACAATTTTAGTTAT
>NW_018465956.1:0-548 GCF_002113885.1 Mizuhopecten yessoensis
AAAGAAAAGACTATTTTATCAATTCTTCAAACATTCATATATATCCAACAACTCTTATGCCAGATATTGTAGCGAAAAAACGAACACCCGAACATACAAAAATGCACAAAAGAAAAAAAGTTTAATACAGAAAATGTTTGACCTCTCAGAGGTGTACATTTAACACGTGAACGTTTTAGTGGAAGTAGTTTGAGCGTTTTGTCGGCCACTATCGGCTATCGTAGAGGGGGTCAATGAACGCAAGCTTTATGTGTGTCAGTACAGATACTTTATATGATCGACGCTTGTGAATATTGACTGAAAGTACAGACACTAATCTACAGGGAAATACTCCAAAAATTCACCCAGGCCTGAATCTTGTATATAACTCACACACGTTAATGCTGTAAAATATACCTGTGCATATGTGCATCTATCTTAAAATAGAAAATCACAGAGCCGTCATACTATACCTGCCTTCGTACCTGTACTCCTGGTGACCCAGTAGTGTTCAGATAAACACAGGTATCTACGATGGCCGATATCAGCCGTCAGAACTCCTGGTGACA
>NW_018465957.1:0-548 GCF_002113885.1 Mizuhopecten yessoensis
GATGCTTAGAGTCAACGTTACTTACCCGAGGCTGACATATTACTCGTCAATACAAACATGTTTAATAAAGTGATACTGCTACTTGTACGTTAATGTATTAATAACTTGAGTCAGAGGATCCCCTCCCGTATACAACGTTATTGAACTAGTTCAGATTTATTATTTTGACTGGTAAATAAGTAACAGAAGTGTCCCATCCCCGCCACATTTGATGGGGAGGCGTCAGTTGTTGCAAGCAACTGTAGACGGGATGTATTTTAACTAAATAGTATATATCATTTTACGCACGATATTTTTGAAAGCCATCAAGCAATAAAAATGTTAAATGTTTCAAATTATTTGGCAGTTGTTTCGTTTTATTTAACCTTTAATCATCAACCGTAACTCAACAGGGAATTAAGTTAGTTAAGTGTGTTATCATGTCTATATTGTATGGTTCATCGCTTAAAGTGCAGGAACAATCGCTTCAATAAATATTAAGTGTAACATAACATCAAGGGCGTGTAGGGCGTAAATTTAGGATCTTATCTTTTCTCTTCTTTCTAAAC
>NW_018465958.1:0-548 GCF_002113885.1 Mizuhopecten yessoensis
GTGTTTTTAATAAGATTTCCTTAGACAGTCGCCGTTCTACATAAAGATAACAAAGGAAAGCATCTACAAAATTTCCAACTAGTATAATTTATTACAAGTGTTTTTTTCTATATTTTTGAGACCGATGTGGATTAAGTATTCCCGGTAATGACTGCACCATTGTTACAGGTACCATCTGTGGCGCAAGATATGGTTACACCTCTTGGACACAGCTTTTTCTGTTTAAAGGGGAATGCTTTTGTTTTAGTATTTGCTTAGTAATTTTTAGTATCTTTCTTATCGCTCTATGGTAATGATATTAAGGTTAACCTTTCATACTCATCTGTGTATATTTATAACATACATGTTATATTAATATGACTAATGGTTTCATCGAATGCAACAGCTTAATTATAAAAGGTGAAAACCTTGTGTTATAAGAACAATTTCATTAAATAATAAAAGAATCCTAAAATAGGAATTTCTGCTCAAAATAAAAAACAACAAAAAACAACAAAAAAAACAGCAATGCATGACAAAAAAATCTCACCAAAAACCAGGAGAGTTCC
>NW_018465959.1:0-548 GCF_002113885.1 Mizuhopecten yessoensis
TTTTTAAGGTTTTAAATAAAGCAACGTACACAATGTATTTCGTCAACCATTTATTTAAACGATCCATGAACAATGATTTATTCTCTCGTATATTAGTAAGCTTCCCCTACCCGTAGTCTTAATCTTTTATCTTCCGCAACACCTGCTTACATTTATACCCTCCCCATAGTTTATTTCCACTGTCTGTACATACCAACCTCTATCAGGTATAACCTACCAGTAACATTATAATAAATGACAGCTTATCTTTACAGTATGTGTTGTTCCTTGTAAAGATAGCATAACAATAGATTTATCCATGCGTCTCTGACAAAAGTACACGGTATTGTTGAGAAAAAACCTGGTCGGTTATTCATAAGGTCAATTTGATTTCATTGTGATTGCAAATTAATGTGACAACAACTACCTTAAATGCCATATAAACATTTCGACTGTTGTATATGGGCGATTGATGAAAATAATAGTGTAGGTGTACATACGTGTACCGCCTTATTACCAAGATTGTGTGTTTCTCTTTTTGGGACATCCATTTCAACACGGGGATGGGG
>NW_018465960.1:0-548 GCF_002113885.1 Mizuhopecten yessoensis
CTCCCAGACAGGTCATGTTCATAATAAACCTCTCCCAGACAGGTCTTGTTCATAATAAATCTCTCCCCAACAGGTCATGTTAATAATAAACCTCTCCCAGACAGGCCATGTTAATAATAAACCTCTCCCCTACAGGTCATGTTCATAATAAACCTACCAAAGTCATTTGCAGCACTGTCATTAAACATGTCCAATTTTTAGCTTTAATATATTAAACTGATCATGTCAAATTCTGACACTGGACATGCAGGCATGGTCTTAATGTAGCTCCATTAATTTAGATAGACACTAAAGAACATGTTTAACAATCTATGTTACACTTCTGTATAGCGACACCTGTCTAAGCACAACACCATCAGACCAACATCACTGCTGCATGTTACCATTCCCTTGACATGTCATTCAATTTGTGTGTCACCATCCAACTGACATGTCATCAAATGTGTGTGTCACCATTCCCCTGACATGTCATTTATGTTGTGTGTCCCAATGTACCGATATGCCATCCAAGTTTTGTGTCACCATTCCCCTGACATGTCATCCAGGTT
>NW_018465961.1:0-548 GCF_002113885.1 Mizuhopecten yessoensis
TCCTAAAGACCTCATAGCAACACCAACAGAATCCACCCTACGACATGATTGCCCCACTCACTCACGCTTTACGACCACCCCTTTTCCTTTAACCTTGGTAGCACAGCATTTGGACCTAACTGTCTGTTGGTGCCAATAACCTACTTTACCATCAGATCCAGGTCTTCATTTGATATGTCGGAGAACTTGTCCTCTCTTAACTTCAAATTGTTGTCCCTGAAAGATATGATGAGTTATGATGTGGTCTGGTGAATATTTGACCGAAGTGGGATAGAGTTATAAGGCTTCAAAGTCCTTTAATATGAGGGTATTTGGCCATGGCTATGTGACCTTGATCCGAGATTCAAAACGCTCCTAACAATGATTGTTCAAACTTTGCAATACATTTAAGCAAAATATCGCCATTCAATAGCAGTTACATAGTCATATAATTGCCAAAGGAAGTCCAGGCACACTGAAGGAGGCTCCACACTTATAATGTGTATGCAACTATGAAGAGTTGATTTTATGAAAAATTAAGCATTCCGATTGTTTGAGGACTTTTTTTT
>NW_018465962.1:0-548 GCF_002113885.1 Mizuhopecten yessoensis
AAAGTACTGGGCGATCCTAATTTCAAGCGTTGCCAGCAACAACAAAAAACAGTCCATCAAAACGATCGACCAATGGACATCAGCATTCCTCAGATTTGTTGCCATCTATGCTGAAAAATGTCCAGCTAAAACTCCGGGCGTAATTGAAACGGTGAAAATGTCCGTGATTTGGCATCCAGCAGGACGGGACAAGCATGGTTACTGTATGACCAACCAGTCAGACGAGACATCGAGGGTTTGTCTCTTCCTTAGGGACAGTTACATTATGAGTATTGGGTAATGGCTAACACAGCCAAATCAAACCATGGTCCTTTTCCTAACTCCCAGCCCTTTCGATATAGGCAACCTGGACATTGGGGGTCGAGAGGGAAGGGACGTTTCGCTAATAAAGGTAAAAGACTGCCAACAGGTTTATGCTATGCCTTGCACAGCCATGGTAGATGTTCCATGCAGTCATGCCCTTACAAACATACCAGTTACCAGTGTGGTAAACTACACTCAGTTGTGATTGTGCAGGACATGAAGGGACTGGACAACAAGGTTTCAAA
>NW_018465963.1:0-548 GCF_002113885.1 Mizuhopecten yessoensis
ACTCTGTTTAACCTGGTAATATGTATTTATATTGTGTTTTGTATCTTATAAGTAGTAAGGCTTAATTAGAATAAACTAATTGAAACGAATTGAGTTCCACACTGTCTACGCTATTTAATGTAAGTGTTGCAAATTACTTTAAATATCGAATTTGATACCTACCACTTAATTAGCTTTTAGACGTGTCTCCTATGACAGTTGGTCCAATCTAGATGGGGTATTCCTACCTTGTATTTCTAGCAAATATTTAACGATACAAGGTGTCTGATTGCTATTGACATATCTTTCCCAAAGTCTGACAACCTTGCCGCTGTAATGTATTACGGTACTCTCTAGTTGAAATAACCTTTAATATTACATCATCTATGACAGTTTGAAGTCGTACATTTTCAAGGTATAAAAGTTTATAGTTTCCTCTCATTTGACTGTATTTTAATACTGAAATGTAAACAAAAGCTTAATTCAAAAAACAAAATCAAAGAAATTATTGGGGAATTGCACAAAATAAAGATTTACATGGTGACCTTTGAAAGAGAAAAGGAAGACCA
>NW_018465964.1:0-548 GCF_002113885.1 Mizuhopecten yessoensis
CTGTTAAAAGTTTCATTAAGAACGATTTTGACTTTTTCTCTCGTTTACCTAAGACAGTGACAATTGGTTCCAAATTGGTCTCTTGTGATGTAATTGGACTTTATGCTAACACACCACATTATTTAGTAATAAAGGCTGTTAAATATTGGTTACAGAGATATCCGGGATAAGTAGACGGAAGATTTAGTAAAGAATTTATTATAAGCGCTTTCAAAACTGTTCTAGAAAGAATCACTTTTTATTTCAATGGTAACTATTATCAGCAATGTAAGGGTACTAAAGTTGCCCCTACTTATGCTTCTTTGGTGTTAGGATATTTGGAAGAGATTCATTGGGACAAAATAGAACAAAGTTCAGATAAAGACTTTTTCCGATTTTGTGAAAAACAGTTTTTTGAGATTTTTAGATAATGGCTTTATCATCTGGCCCCCGGACAAGAATGTCTCTGATTTTCTTCCGAGTTAAATTCCTTACACTCGGATATGCAGTATACTATGGAAGTAAGTGATGATAAACTTCCTTTTCTAGATGTTTTGGTAGAATTAACA
>NW_018465965.1:0-548 GCF_002113885.1 Mizuhopecten yessoensis
ATAAGAACCTCAAATTATTATTATTATTATATAATTAATTTTTCTTTGTTTTCATACCAAATACTCTAATCTGATTGGTCGATAAATTCATTTCATTGTTCTATGAAAGAAAGAAAAAAAAGCCCCCCCCCCCCTGGAACTAATTTCGCTATGTCGGCAACTTCAAAAGAAAATGATCAAAGAACTCTGGTGGCCTGTTCTGAATCGGTTGGTTCTGTTGGATTTTATATTTACCGAAGTTTATCTGTACATAATATGATGAGGAATTAAAAGAATTGGAGGATGCTCGGAAGTCAAAATCCACTAATAACAACACCAAAATGGGACATTAAGGTTTTTCAAGGTACATGAAGGGGGAGTGGGGGGTGATCGTCAGGGACCTGACATCTTTTGCCAAAGTTTGCAAAGAAAAACAGTTTAATACACTTGTAAAACTTGACGAGTACAGTGCACGTTCAATATGATTTAAATGCATGGTTTACCCTGATCAGGACTCGAACCCAGATCTTCCCAAATAAAATTGGAATGCTTTTCATTAAGCTACCAGG
>NW_018465966.1:0-548 GCF_002113885.1 Mizuhopecten yessoensis
TTTTTGTAAAAACCTCAAATTTCTGGACTTAGAAAAAAACTCAATGTTAAGGTTTTGCGTTTAGCTCTTACATATGAGGCTGTTTCTGTGTCATATATTAATTTTTCTGTGGGGTATATTTTCATTATCACATTATTGACCTGTAAAATTGTGACAATATCACCCTGGCGGAAATATCCTACTATACTACAGTAACTAAGATTGTTTTGATATTTCTGAAGTGTAAAAATGTTCAATTCAGTGTCTTGGTTTTCAGGTACTTTACAAGGTTTATTTACTCAAATCATGGGAGAAGATGACACAGTGAGAGAGAAAGCTATCAAATTCCTTGGTGCCAAAGTGAAGAATCTGCCTGAAGAAAACCTGGACAAAGAAACAGAAGAATATCTCGTGACCGAGTGTAAAAAGGTTAAATTCACACAGCAATGGCTGGGTCTCTGATATTTTAAATTGTCACACTTCACTGGAATTGTATGGAATTTTTTTGTTAGGATTTTCGGTATTGCAATGTATTTGTCAACAACAGCCATGATGCGTTTGCAAGTTTC
>NW_018465967.1:0-548 GCF_002113885.1 Mizuhopecten yessoensis
TGTAGGACTATGTCTGATTATAGGTGCAGTATAACTGGACTGGGTCGATCGTCGGCGACTAGATTGTAAATGGAGGAATCAACGGCGACTCAGGTAGCTCATTTGATAAAATGTACGTCTAGAGTTCGGAAGGTCCCGGGTTTGAATCCCGGTCTGGTCGTTGCATTTCTCTTTCTTCTGTTACATAGGTATCGCTCAAATGACTACATCATAAAGTCAACGCTTCCTAAAATTGCAAAAAAATAGTTCCTTAATGTTAGTGCAGAGTTTTACCCATTGACGTTGTCAATTCTATATCACAACAGTGCATTTACTCGTGACGTATATCATACCTTTGCATCATGTGTGTGTATGTGTGTGTACCACGATTGAGAGCAAACTATCAACGTGTTTGTTTATTGACAATATAATCAAGTTATTCATAGCATAGGGTTGCAACCTGCAGAGAGGTTCTTTTTCAAAATTGATTCCCGAGCGCTCGAGATAATAAGTCGGACACTCGAGATTATTAATGTAGAAAATAATGTTGTGCATGTCCTACATGTACC
>NW_018465968.1:0-548 GCF_002113885.1 Mizuhopecten yessoensis
CTAATTAGCCCTACAGACAGGTTAGGGGACATAGTCCAATTAGCCACTTCGGATATCAACAACGATATTCTTACACAGAACTACGATATAATTGGCATAAGTGTCTGTAAATTATAAACCAGTGCAGATTGCACCTTTTACTTTTAAATGATAATTCAAACGTCAAACTAGGAAATCCTATTTTTACTTGATAGGTCATCGGAACCACGCCATGAGACTCCTTTATCAAGTAACTTAGTCAACACACGTTTGTTAATGGATATTAGGAATTCAAATTGTTAAAGGAATTATGAGCCCTTTAGTAGGTTTATTTGACAATTAAATTTGCATGTGCCTGGGTATGTCTGTGACAAAAATGTACTACCAGCAAAATTATTGTGACTGTCCGCTCTCTGCCAAGCTATAAGGTATCACCCTAAATCTATCCTCAACGGTCTTTGACTGTCCTCTCGTGGTGTTCACAGCTTGCTGCCAGTGTAGAGTGTAGCCCCTTAATTAGCTGCGGGAACCGTAGCTTATAGGTCCGATAACAATAATAAAAATAAAAA
>NW_018465969.1:0-548 GCF_002113885.1 Mizuhopecten yessoensis
GTCACAAACTATTACGCACTTAACTATAGCATTCATACATGTAGTACCTGATAGTTTATTGATTGGATGAATTCATGTCAATACCATTGCGTCCTTTTAACTGGTTATTCTCATTTTGCTTCATTTCCTATTAGAACGAAAAACAGAAATGATAACTATTCGTGCCGTTGAGTTCGTGAGAAATCATAATGAATGTTCGTTATAGCTTACATTATGAATTCGTTACTACCCCTTAGTTGTATCTAATAATAACCGGAAAATATTCACTTTAGACTAACTTTCCTCTTCTGCAACCCCGGTATTGAGAGCGATTTCAGTATTAGTAAACAATATCATGTATAATAGGAATTAAAAATGTAGAACGAAAATAGCATAAGGCAAATTATGATTCCTACGAAGAAGAGTGATAATTTGACTGGGCGAAAGTTTCCCAGTATTCAGTTTTTCTTAATTTCAGCAAAGGACGATATGAATTTTTTTGATTTTGTTTCTACTGTATTCACTTTATTTGCTTTAAGTATGAGTCCAACACTGCCAATATTAACAAT
>NW_018465970.1:0-548 GCF_002113885.1 Mizuhopecten yessoensis
TTTTTGCTTCAACGATGGATTACATCAATTTGAGTGTCCACCCTTTGGGTCACTCGCATCACATATGAGGCCTGTAAGGACAAAACAGCTGTACGATGCAGTGTTATTCATTTTTGGCATACTGTTATATGTTATAGTTTTTTAACGTTTTAGTGTTTTCGTGAAATTGTACAAACACGGACAGTAGCTTTATATTCCTACTCTCAGCCACTCACCCCGAGCTTTATTTAAATAAGGATTTGTTTGATAAATCATGTTTAAGTTAATTTACCGTTTAAGGTATTAACTTAGACTGAACACTCAATGACAACGATTAACAAGTTCATTTTAATTGATATATAACAATTTATATAACACACAATGAATAAATTGCTTATAAGAAACCAATACACAAAAAACGTCTGAAAGGTAAAAAACTAAACACCTATGAGAATAATACATATTTTACAAAATAAAGAAGTTTGATGTATATAAGATGAAATTGCATACATGACGCACAAGATGTAAAACACAGAAGAAAGTATTTTTTTGATTACTTTATAAAAAAA
>NW_018465971.1:0-548 GCF_002113885.1 Mizuhopecten yessoensis
ACTTAGTTCTAAGAAGTGATGAGGTCATGATTTTCTTTCTACTCTACCAAAACTAAGTAACTTAGTTTTTCTCCCTTTTAATAATTTTATGAATGAGTTTTCCTCGCCATTTGTTTTCGTGTGAACGTCCCATGGTCCCGCTCACTGCTAGGACCCTCAAAGTTGTAAATATTCAGCGGAAGACCAAAAATATCAGGGCGGGTCGGGGGGCGAGCTTGACAGTATACCTGAGAATTGTTCACCGCTATATTTCTTCTTCTTCTTCCAGTAATGTGACGGGCTGCATGCGGAGCATATTAGCACATGGTTGGACCTAAACTAAGTAATTTTACATGTTTTAGGGGTCAAGATCGGCTTTCGGTAAAAATGACACCCCCAATGATCATATACATTTTAAGTGTACATAGGAGGTTTTTGAAAGAAAAAATATCCATCCTTCCAACGGTACCAAGCATTTTCCCGTCAACTAACTTAGAAATATTGTTTTTGATGTAGGAAAGTTAGATGGGGTCGAGATTTCGACATCGAGAGCTTTCCTCCCTTCTCGT
>NW_018465972.1:0-548 GCF_002113885.1 Mizuhopecten yessoensis
CGCTTGTACTGTACAAACCTTGAAGATATGATCACTAGGAAACACTTCCACCTAATTATCACTGTTTTGTTTGTTTTGCAGTGGGACACAGCAGGATTATTCTTTCCCCGAATCTGCAATTGTTTCATTATCACAGAAATTTCTGAATGTTTAAAAACTGCTTAAACGTTAGTCGCTGATTTCAGTTCCATTATTCTGAGGGGCAACAGGGTCGTTAACATTAATTCCCACTGCTGTCGTGGAATTCGAATTAACCGGTGGTCTAATCAAGTTTGGCAACTGGTGTTGCCCGCTTACAGCTATCTCACTTACGGTAGCAGCTGCCCGCTGGTTGGTCGGACATTGTAAGTCCATTACGTGGGTATATTCGGTGACCAGAAGCTGGTGCCTGCAGTGGCCAAAATGGGCTGACGGGTACGGTCAGTGATGGCAAGTTCCCCATGCTGCTCGTTCAGTGCTTCATTGTTTTCATCTGTAGGATGAAACAAGTCAACAGCCATGTTAGTCTGATCCCATGTTACGCGATCTGTAATGGCGATGCTCTCGCG
>NW_018465973.1:0-548 GCF_002113885.1 Mizuhopecten yessoensis
AAATCTCATATGAAATGGAAACTCATGTAAGATCCTATATGTACATGTAGTACCATAATATGATTGTGGTGCTGGATTTGAAGATTTCAGACACAAGACAGCTAGGGCTCTAGAATATATTTCCATCATATATACACTATATGCATACATAATTTTACTGTCATGAATTGGGTCACAGACAGCAGAAAGCCTTGAGCCCTATTAAGGATGGCAGGTTCAGGCAACAGATGTGCAGACAGCTGTACGTAGTACCAGTCCTAGAGATTGTATCATCAAATAACTCTACAGATATGAGACCATGATGGGGTTTACTATATAAAATAGATGTGTTCGCTCCTACTGGTAGCTATATATAAGTATGTACTTTTGCCTTGTAAGACCATGAATTCAAAATGCATCAGAGAAATAATTTATGATGCACAATTCATCAGTTACAAATATTTAGAATTAACTTTGTTGTAAAAAAGAGCAAGAAAGAACATAACATATGTCTCAATAAACTGAATCCAAGTTTATAAGATCTACAAGTGGAGTCAACATCCTAATTA
>NW_018465974.1:0-548 GCF_002113885.1 Mizuhopecten yessoensis
TGAGTTTCCTTGGGCCGATCAAACTCAAACTTCATGCAGTGCTAAAAACAATCTCCCAGCTTCCGTGGAATTCTTGTTAGTTATCATACGCATTTCGTATTAGCTATTTGTTATCTGATTCCGATAAATCGAGTTCTTACCATACTTATTATAGGTTGTATTGGCTCATCTTTAGAAAATATTGACAATGCCGTTGAAATGGTAATATGTGCATGTACGTTTTACCGAAAAACCTTGGCATATTATGTCGCCTGACATATCATCTGTATGTAAACAAGAAATATTCTTATCCAAAAGCCATACGTCATTGTAAAATAATCAACCAGAGTGTCAACAAAAAAGTAAAATTCGCAATGCAAAGACAACTGAAGGAAGTAATGAGACACCAACAAAAAAGGTAGGGGGCGTGTCCCGCATCACAAAAGAACTGCGAAAACACCAAACAAACGGAAAACACAGAAAGAAGGCGTGGTTAGTTGATCCGGAAATACGAGGGCGTGTCCTTCCCACCGTGCAACAGCCGTCGTGATACACATCTACAGCATGCT
>NW_018465975.1:0-548 GCF_002113885.1 Mizuhopecten yessoensis
ATGCTTTTGTTACCATCTGCTGCAGCGTGTTTTGCATGCAAGAAGTTTCGTCTGTCTACTTCCTCATGATTGCAGTGTTCGAGTCCTAAAAGACTTATTGACTGATTGGGATTTTACCTTCGTCAGTCACTCTGCGTCTAGCTCCTATGCCTCGCTTTGATCGTGTTTCAGCTTTTAAACTAGATGACCAGTATACGTCAAACACAATATCTTTTCTCGTATAAGTACAACTATATGTTTGTACTTTTGGGACTACCTCGAGTTCTGCATATTCTCCAAACGTCTTCGATATCCGCGGAGGCAATGAACTGATTAAAGCCGATCCGTCCAAAATTATAACGTCAGCTTCTGGCTCAGTATCAAGAGGAGTAAAGGTAGTCTCTAGAATTGTCGCAAGCTGCGATTTCTGACAGCTGTGAAGATTGCCATTATCACTCAGAGCAGCGGGAAAAGATTGATTCTCATGCTGACAAAAATCAAAAATTCCATCAGGTCACATTCTGTAGACTGGCAGGATATAAAAAGTGTAGAGAACAGACGACTTTCGT
>NW_018465976.1:0-549 GCF_002113885.1 Mizuhopecten yessoensis
TCAGGCATCAAAGAGAAACTGCCGTATGCGACAACCTTCTCCACATTGTCTTGCACTTGGCTCAGCACTCCCCTAATAGCCAAATCTGATGCATCCGTATCTAAAATGAACAGGTCCTCTCTATTAGGTAATGCTAAAACCGGTGGTTCTGTTAACTCTTTCTTTAACCCCTAAAATGACTTCTGTCGACTGGGTCCCCACTTGAACTTGTTCTTCCTGGTCAAGCCATAAAGAGGTTGGGCTACTTCAGCGAAGTCTTGGACAAATGTCCGATGGTAGTTAACAAACCCCATAAAACGTTCCATATCTTTGGAACATACAGGAACTGGCCAGTTCTGGACTGTCTGGATGTCTTTATCTCCCATGGCAATCTTGTTAGAACTGACATTCCTTCCTAGGAATTCCACCTCAGACTGGAAGAGGACACACTTCCTAGGCTTCAGTGTAACTGGCTCTGTTTCTAATCATTCTAATACCGAGGCCTTATCAGCCATATACATACGCGCATGCTTTACCCTCTTTGGCTTCTTCTTCAATTGCTTGTATATG
>NW_018465977.1:0-549 GCF_002113885.1 Mizuhopecten yessoensis
TGACACATTTGTGGTTGTGTAAATGACACAAGATGTGTTAGGGTATAGACACAAACTTTGATAACGTAAATGACACATGATGTGGTAGGGTAAATGATACATGTTTTGATTGGGTTATTGACAAAAGCTGTGGTAGGGTAAATGACACAAGCTGTGCTAGGTTAAATGACACAAGCTTTGGAAGGGGAATGACACAAGTTGTGGTAGGGTAAATGAAACATGATGTGGAAAGGTAAATGACACAAGCTGTGGTAGGGTAAAAGACACATGATATGGTAGGGCAAATGACACAAGATGTGGTTGAGTAAGTTACACATGCTGTGGTAGGGTAAATGACACAAGTTGTGGTAGGGTAAATGACACAAGTTTTGGTAGGGTAGATGACACATTCAGTGGTAGGGTAAATGACACAAGATGTAGTAGGGTAAATTACACAAGCTATGGTAGGGTTAATGATCAATGTTATGATTTCGATAATGGCACATGCTGTGATAGGTTAAATGGCACATGCTGTGGTAGGGTAAATGACACATGCTGTGATTGGATTAA
>NW_018465978.1:0-549 GCF_002113885.1 Mizuhopecten yessoensis
ATTCTTATATACACAAAACAGACATTATATATATTGTCAGATATTTCTATGAACACAAAACAGACATTATATATATTGTCAGAGATTCTTATGTACACATAACAGACATTATATATAGTGTCAGAGATTCCTTTGTACACAAAACACACATTATATATATTGTCGGATATTTCTATGAACACAAAACAGACATTATACATATTGTCAGAGATTCTTATGTACACAAAACAGACATTATATATATTGTCAGAGATTCCTTTGTACACAAAACAGACATTATATATATTGTCAGAGATTCTTTTGTACACAAAACAGACATTATATATATTGTCGGATATTTCTATGAACACAAAACAGACATTATATATATTGTCAGAGATTCTTGTGTACACAAAACAGACATTATATATATTGTCAGATATTCTTATGTACACAAAACAGACATTATACATATTGTCAGAGATTCTTTTGTACACACAACAGACATTATATATATTGTCAAATATTCTTATGTACACAAAACAGACATTATATCTATTGTCAGAGATT
>NW_018465979.1:0-549 GCF_002113885.1 Mizuhopecten yessoensis
TGATATAGACACTATACTACCATCTCTGTTCAGATGATATAGACAGTATACTACCATCTTTGTTCTGATGATATAGACACTGTACTACCATCTCTGTTCTTATGATTTAGACACTATACTACCATATCTCTGTTCTGACTATATAGACACTTTACTTCCATCTTTGTTCTGATGATATGGACACTGTACTACCATCTCTGTTCTGATGATCTGATGATATAGACACAGTACTACCATCTCTGTTCTTATGATTTAGACACTATACTACAATCTGTGTTATGGTGATATAGACACTGTACTACCATATCTCTGTTCGGACGATATAGACACTTTCCTTCCATCTTTGTTCTGATGATATGGACACGGTACTACCAGCTCTGTTCTGATGATACAGACACTATACTACCATATCTGTTCTGATGATAACGACACGGTACTACCATCTCTGTTCTGATGATATAAAGACTATACTACCATATCTCTGTTCTGACGATATAGACACTTTACTTCCATCTTTGTTCTGATGATATAGACACTGTACTACCATCT
>NW_018465980.1:0-549 GCF_002113885.1 Mizuhopecten yessoensis
GTTATTAAGAAGAAGTCGTTTAAAGTAAAATATTGACGCAGGACGCCAAACGGACGATGGACGCCGCACCACGGCATAAGCTCACTTGGCACTTTGTGCCAGGTGAGCTAATAAAACTATAAAATGTCTGTACAACCTGAGCACCCCCATTCCCTTTCAAATTAGTTTCATTATATGACAAATATCTATAAATAACAATGGTGACCTTGTCCTTGACCTTTAAACTCTGAAATATATACTCATTCAATGTAGTCTCATACCTACAATTGTATAAAGTTTGATCAAAATCTGCTAGTTGCTTTATGCTTTCATGTGATGGAATGGGTTGACACATTTCTATTAATAGTAACAGTGGCATTGGCCTTGACCTAGGAATATCAAAATTATTATATGACCACATTCAAGGTTTTCTCATGTTGGACTTTTGCATAAAGTTTGCTCAAAATCAATGAAAGATTGAAGTTTCTGCAATGACATTGAATCTGGACAGGACATTGTGTGACGTAACAGGACAGACATGGGCAACACTATATACATATGTACCCCCCC
>NW_018465981.1:0-549 GCF_002113885.1 Mizuhopecten yessoensis
ATTTTATTGACAAGATTGCATAGTCAATTGGATAGAATAACAGGCTAACACTATATAAATTCTCTCCGTCAAATGGCCAAAGTGGAATAAACAATGAGACATAATATTTTAGACATGTTAGAAATGAAAAAAATAATAACAACAAAATTCATAATAACACAAGGTTAAGGGGAAGTAACTCATGAAGGAAGCATCTCACACACATCCTACACACGTACACACGTATACAAGTAAATATATATACACTATCAAATACAGATATTGGCAGACTTAGACCAAAACCAAAACCGAATAACTTGTGTCGTGTTCGATCTTTAAATTAACATGTAGAAAGNTATACATATACCAAGCAAATGACGCGTGTGAAATAACTATGAAATTCATTTTTAAGCTACTTTCAGTCTAATCTAATTCCGTGATTATATATAGTTACTGGTGATTATTAATTACATTTTCAAATATCTAAATATTCTGTGTCAATCAGTCAATCAAACGCATTTATATTGGTCTTTTCTGAATACATATGCGTTCTAGTGTAACTTCAATAAT
>NW_018465982.1:0-549 GCF_002113885.1 Mizuhopecten yessoensis
CATGTAAGTCAACATGCACCCATACATCACAAGAGCACACAAAGCTAACATAATGTTAGTCAACATGTACCCATACATCACAACAGTACACAAAGCCAACATCATGTAAGTCAACATGTACCCATACATCACAACAGTACACAATGCCAACATCATGTAAGTCAACATGTACCCATACATCACAACAGTACACACAGCCAACATCATGTAAGTCAACATGTACCCATNACATGTACCCATGCATCACAACAGTACACAATGCCAACATCATTTAAGTCAACATGTACCCATGCATCACAGCAGTACACACAGCCAACATCATGTAAGTCAACATGTACCCATCCCTCACAACAGTACACACAGCCAACATAATGTAAGTCAACATGTACCCATACATCACAACAGTACACAAAACCAACATCATGTAAGTCAACATGTTCCCATACATCACAGCAGTACACAAAGCCAATATAATGTAAGTCAACATGTGCCCATACATTACAACAGTACACAATGCTAACATAATGTAAGTTTACATGTACCCATACA
>NW_018465983.1:0-549 GCF_002113885.1 Mizuhopecten yessoensis
ACTTTAATTTTAAGAGTTGTGTAGTACATGATCGTCCAGGTCTAATGCCATTCTGGTGTTATGGTCTAACATTTCGTTTCTTATAATCCGTTGGAGAATTTTGCACGGTATTGGAGTAAGGCTAATTGGTCTATAATTCCCTGGTTCTTTTTTATCCTTTTTTAAATATTGGTCTTACGATCGCTGACTTCCATTGTTTAGGTAACTTTCCTTCATTAAATGATTTGTTGTACAGTATCGTCAGAGGATGGAGTTTGCTATACAGACTACTAGCTATAAGTTGTGGATGGATGTTATCAGGTCCCTGTGTTTTGTTTGGATTTGTCTCCTTTATTGCCTTTATACAACAGGCTCGGAAATAGTGATATCGGTTTATAAGTGTTGGCGATATATAAGGTATTGGTGCGTTCGAGTCATGGACAAACACGCTGGCAAAGAAATTGTTGAGGACTTCTGCGGTTTCCTCGTCTGTTTCAATTAATTGGCCTTCCTGGTTTACCAGTTTATTGGTGACAGTTGCCGTTTTGGTTTTAGACCGTACATATTTCC
>NW_018465984.1:0-549 GCF_002113885.1 Mizuhopecten yessoensis
CCACTGGGACGATGTGAGGTCATATTCGTACATGTACATTGTACTACACTGGTACGATGTGAGGTCATAGTCGTACATGTACATTGTACACCACTGGGACGATGTGCGGCCATAGTCCTACATTGTACTACACTGGGACGATGTGCGGTCATAGTCGTACATTGTACTACACTGGGACGATGTGAGGTCATAGTCGTACATGTACATAGTACACCACTTGGATGATGTGCGGTCTTAGTCGTACATTGTACTCCACTGGGACGATGTGCGGTCATAGTCGTACATTGTACTTCACTAGGCCGATGTGAGGTCATAGTCGTACATTGTACTTCACTGGGACGATGTGAGGTCATAGTCGTACATTGTACTACACTGGGACGATGTGAGGTCATAGTCGTACATTNTTGTACTCCACTGGGACGATGTGCGGTAATAGTCGTACATTGTATTCAACTGGGACGATGTGCGATTTAGTCGTACATTGTACTTCACTGGGACGATGTCAGGTCATATTCGGACATTTTACTCCACTGGGATGATGTTCGGTCA
>NW_018465985.1:0-549 GCF_002113885.1 Mizuhopecten yessoensis
GTTCAGATTTCAGACAGAAGAAACTCTAAAATTGTACAACTCAGAGAAGGTTGATAAATATTTATAGTTCATTTTTTTCTGCTTAGAAATATTTAATCTCTAAATTACAAATGATAACTGTTTTAACAGGTCTAGTTTCCGAATTGGAAACCAAACCCTGTCTGACCTATAAATGATCATTATATAAGGCCAATTAAAAGTTTAAAACAAATATTGAGTTTATGCTAACCCCACAGATACTGGACACACTAATAGTAATATGATGTGTATAAACTATGATATATTATACACATTATACTTATTGGTGTGTTCGACACCAGTGTGGTTAACCAGACTTATCTCAGATTTGTGTTCTACAATACCCTTAAGTTTTTATATGCACTGTTAAAGTCAGAACTCCTGCTCTATATTAGCGCAGTAAAGATATTTTTCAAATTAACAATAAAATGCCTAGCTAATACATACCTACCGTATTTTTTTCTGATAGTAGAAACACAAGTAATATGTTTGGCCTAATGTTTCTGTCATTTCATAATATTTAGAACTACT
>NW_018465986.1:0-549 GCF_002113885.1 Mizuhopecten yessoensis
TCGATTAATATGTCAGATTAAAACTATAAAACTGTGCCGTGTTTAAAATTTACTTCAGCCTGGTGTTTTGAAATACGTGTTTGATACATACTCGATTTATATGTGAAATTATACTTTGAAACTGTGCCTGGTTTGTTACATACTCGAACAGTGCCGTTAAAATACATGTTTAAGTATTCCATTTATATGTCAAAATAAAACTATGGAATTGGGCCGTGTTTGTAATTTACTTTTTGGTGTTTTGAAATACGTGTTTGTAACACACTCGAACTCTGCCTTTGAAATAATACACTCCATTAAAGTGTCAAATAAAACTATGTAATTGTTCCGTGTTTGTAATTGATATCGGCCTGGTGTTTTGAAATACATGTATGATGTTTTAAACACTTACTATGTCAAAATTAAACTATGGAATTGTGCCGTGTTTGTTATTTATATCGACCTGGTGTTTTGAAATACATGTTTGTTATGCATAACCACTCTGACATGCCCACTTATTGATATTATTATCTGCAAAACAGTGTAAGTAAGGACAGCAACCAATATGTG
>NW_018465987.1:0-549 GCF_002113885.1 Mizuhopecten yessoensis
TTAGTGTCTAAGTATTGTAATGTATTAATATTGTATTTAACACGTGTTTTGGTATGTTAGTATTGTGGTAGTGTCTAAGTATTGTAATGTATAAGTATTGTATTTAACACGTATTTTGGTATGTAAGTATTGTGGTAGTGTCTAAGTATTGTAATGTATTAATATTGTATTTAACACGTATTTTGGTATGTAAGTATTGTGGTAGTGTCTAAGTATTGTAATGTATTAATACGTATTTTGGTATGTAAGTATTGTGGTAGTGTCTAAGTATTGTAATGTATTAATANTAACACGTATTTTGGTATGTAAGTATTGTGGTAGTGTCTAAGTATTGTAATGTATAAGTATTGTATTTAACACGTATTTTGGTATGTAAGTATTGTGGTAGTGTCTAAGTATTGTATTGTATTTATACGTATTTTGGTATGAAAGTATTGTGTTAGTGTCTAAGTATTGTAATGTATTAATACGTATTTTGGTATGTATGTATTGTGTTAGTGTCAAAAGTATTGTAATGTATTAATACGTATTTTGGTATGTAAGTATTGT
>NW_018465988.1:0-549 GCF_002113885.1 Mizuhopecten yessoensis
ATCATAATCACTATTAGTAATACTGAAAACAGTATATAGGATCATTATCACTATTAGTCACACTGAAGCAGTATATAGGATCATAATCACTATTAGTAACACTGAAGCAGTATATAGGATCATAATCACTATTAGTAATACTGAAGCAGTATANACATAATCACTATTACTAACACTGAAGCAGTATATAGGAACATTATCACTATTAGTCACACTGAAACAGTATATAGGATCATAATCACTATTAGTAATACTGAAAACAGTATATAGGATCATAATCACTATTAGTAACACTGAAGAAGTATATAGGATCATAATCACTATTAGTAATACTGAAGCAGTATATAGGATCATAATCACTATTAGTAACACTGAAGCAGTATATAGGATCGTTATCACTATTAGTAACACTGAAGCAGTATAAAGGATCATACTAACTATTAGTAACACTGAAGCAGTATATTGGATCGTTATCACTATTAGTAACACTGAAGCAGTATATATGATCATAATCACTATTAGTAACACTGAAGCAGTATATAGGATCGT
>NW_018465989.1:0-549 GCF_002113885.1 Mizuhopecten yessoensis
GATCCACAGCTGATACAGACGCTGGACACATTGACTGCTGGTAAAAAAACATGATCCACAACTGATACAGAAGCTGGACACAGAGACTGCTGGTACATAGACAGGATCTACACCTGATACAGAAGCTGGACACAGTGACAGCTAGTACTTAGACAGGATCTACAGCTGATACAGAAGCTGGACACAGGGACTGCTGGTACATAGACAGGATCCACAGCTGCTACAGACGCTGGACACAGTGACTGCTAGTACATAGATAGGATCCACAGCTGATACAGAAGCTGGACACAGAGACTGCTGGTACATAGACAGGATCTACAACTGATACAGAAGCTGGACACGGTGACAGCTAGTACATAGACAGGATCTACAGCTGATACAGAAGCTGGACACAGAGACTGCTGGTACATAGATAGGATCCACAGCTGATACAGGAGCTGGACACAGAGACTGCTGGTACATAGACAGGATCTACAACTGATACAGAAGCTGGACACAGTGACAGCTAGTACATAGACAGGATCTACAGCTGATACAGAAGCTGGACAC
>NW_018465990.1:0-549 GCF_002113885.1 Mizuhopecten yessoensis
AGACACAGCAGCCCTGGTCATATAAGGAGGGGTACCTAGGGAGATGCAACATCAAGGGTCCGGTGAGAGAGGGTGCATAGGGGAACACAACAGAAAGGGTCCTATGATGAAGGTTTCCTAGGACAGGTACCTAGGGAGACACAGCAGAAAGGGTCCTATGAGAGGGGCTGTCTAGGGAGACACAACAACCATGGTTATATATGGACGGGTACCTAGGGAGACACAACAAAAAGGGTCCTATGATGACAGATACCTAGGAAGACACAACAGAATGGGTCACATGAGGAAGGGTGTCTAGAGAGACAGAACAGAAAGGGTCATTAAGGAAGGGTGTCTAGGGAGACACAACAACCATGGTCATACAAAGAAGGGTACCTAGGTATACACAACAAAAAAAGGGTCCTATGAGGACTGATACCAAGAAAGACACAACAAAAGGGTCCTATGATAAGGGTTGTCTAGGGAGACAGACATAAAGGATCCTATTAGAACAGGTGCCTTGGGAGACACAACAGAAAGGGTCCTATGAGTACAGGGGTTTAGGGAGAC
>NW_018465991.1:0-549 GCF_002113885.1 Mizuhopecten yessoensis
AAATACTGTGTACATTTATACAACATCTCAGAATACTGAAGTAATGGCACTGAACATACACTTCGTTGTTTTAAGTTAATATCCAAATATTACAAGAATACAATGATATTCATGGATTAAATTATTATTTTGGAAATGTAGAAAGTATGCAATAAATGTCTTTATTCATACAATGACACAATCTTATTACTTTGATCAACACAGAAATTAGTATTCATTTCTATATTCAATTTCTTGAACTCACCTAAATATCCCCAAATTTCAGATCTCCACTATTTAGGTGTTGTTGTAGATTCTGCACTATGTTTTTTTGCTTTTTTCCCCTTGTATTTCACATCGTACATGGCCCCATCTTCCCCATCTTTTCCTGCAACACATTCCAGCACATACCCTTCTAACCACCTGTCTTTGTTGAAGTCACCTAATGAAAAAGAGGAAGTGAAAGGACACAGCTTAATTAAAGCAGGTGTTTTTAATCGCAAATTAATAAAAACAAGAGGCCCTTGGGCCTAAATGGTCACCTGAGTCTACAGTATTTATTTTTGTTGT
>NW_018465992.1:0-549 GCF_002113885.1 Mizuhopecten yessoensis
TACACTAACAAAATGTACCCACTACCAAAAGTATACTGCCTACACCAACAAAATGTACCCACTGCCAAAAGTATACTGCCTACACAAACAAAATGTACCCACTACCAAAAGTATACCGCCTACACAAACAAAATGTACCCACTACCAAAAGTATACCGCCTACACAAACAAAATGAACCCACTCCCAAAAGTATACCGCCTACACAAACAAAATGAACCCACTACCAAAAGTATACTGCCTACACAAACAAAATGAACCCACTACCAAAAGTATACTGCCTACACAAACAAAATGTACCCACTACCAAAAGTATACTGCCTACACAAACAAAAACCATAGAATGTACCCACTACTAAATGTATACTGCCAACACAAACAAAAACAATAAAATGTACCCACTACCAACAGTATACTGCCTACACAAACAAAAACAATCAAATGTACCCACTACCAAAAGTATACCGCCTACACAAACAAAATGAACCCACTCCCAAAAGTATACCGCCTACACAAACAAAATGTACCCACTACCAAAAGTATACTGCCTA
>NW_018465993.1:0-549 GCF_002113885.1 Mizuhopecten yessoensis
TATCTCCTTTACCACCTGCCTCCTTCCTCTTTCTATCTCCCTTTTTACCACCTGTCTCCTTCCTATTTCTATCTCTTTTTCTACCACCTGTCTTCTTCCTCTTTCTATCTCCCTTTTACCACCTGTCTCCTTCCTCTTTCTATTTCCTATTTACCACCAGTCTCCTTCCTCTTTCTATCTCCTTTTTGTTACCACCTGCCTCCTTCCTTTATCTATTTCTTTTATACCACCTGCCTCCTTCTCCTTCCTTTATCTATCTCTTTTTTACCACCTGTCTCCTTCCTCTTTCTCTTTCCTTTTTACCACCAGTCTCCTTCCTCTTTTTATCTCCCTTTTACCGCCTGTCTCCTTTCTCTTTCTATCTCTTTTTTGACCACCTGTCTTCTTCCTTTTTCTATCTCCCTTTTACCACCTGTCTCCTTCCTCTTTTTATCTCTTTTTTACCACTTGTCTCCTTCCTCTTTCTATCTGCTTTACCACCTGTCTCCTTCCTCTTTCTATCCGTTTTACCACCTGCCTCCTTCCTTTTTCTATTTCCCTTTTTACCAC
>NW_018465994.1:0-549 GCF_002113885.1 Mizuhopecten yessoensis
TTTGTCACTGGAGGGGGCATGTATTGTATCTTTACTTTTGTCACTTGAGGGGGCATGTGTTGTATCCGTACTAGACACTAGACGATTTGTCACTGGAGGGGGCATGTATTGTATCACTACTAGACACTAGACGATTTGTCCCTGGTGGGGGCATGTTTTGTATCTTTACTTTTGTCACTTGAGGGGGCATGTATTGTATCCCTACTAGACACTAGACGATTTGTCACTGGAGGGGGCATGTATCGTAACATGACTTAACGGTGACCCACCTGCTCACCATCTTTAACTGGGAACAAAGTGACTGGATTATTGTGATTTTATTGTACATGTCTTGCTCTGTTTATCTTATGACAGGAAGTCGGAACATGCCAAGAATCTCGCTTTTGACTGGGAGCTTCTGAAGAGTCTGGCGCTGATATTCCAGTCCCTCATCCTCTTCTCCATATCTCTGATGAACATTTCACTGGCATTCTTCTTAGCTGTCATTCTGGTGCCAATCACTGTCATCGTACATCCCACACATAGCAGGTAAGTTCTCCGTCGCTCCCC
>NW_018465995.1:0-549 GCF_002113885.1 Mizuhopecten yessoensis
GGTATCCAGATTACACAGGTTTAGTTTACATAGAAATGTATACAGTGGGACCTAGCTGAAGGCCTGGTTTATACAGGTATCCAGATTACACAGGTTCAGTTGACATAGAAATGTATACAGAGGGACACAGTTGGAGGTCTGGTTTATACAGGTATCCAGATTANGGGACACAGTTGGAGGTCTGGTTTATACAGGTATCCAGATTATACAGGTTTAGTTGACATAGAAATGTATACAGAGGGACACAGTTGGAAGTCTGGTTTATACAGGTATCCAGATTACACAGGTTTACCTTACATAGAAATGTATACAGAGGGACACAGTTGGAGGTCTGGTTTATACAGGTTTTACATTGTTGTACAGACAATATATACTGTGTACGATATTTAGGTCTGGGTAGAGACGTTTATTGGATTGTGGTTTTGTTTGGTGTTGAATCACTAAATTAAACTCAGGTACTTTTGAGTTAAGTTCTTTAACAGAATTGTAAATTAATTTTTCTCTTGGTAATATTAGCCTATAGCTTCGTAACCAGCCTGGTAATATTGG
>NW_018465996.1:0-549 GCF_002113885.1 Mizuhopecten yessoensis
AATGTCCAACTGTATAGAGAAGTAAAGTGTCACACTTACAATGTCGAACTGTATAGATAAGCTAAGTGCGGGACTTACAATGTCCAACTGTATAGAGAAGCAAAGTGTCCAGACTTACAATGTCCAACTGTATAGAGAAGCAAAGTGTCCAGACTGACACTATCCAACTATATAGAGAAGCAAAGTGTCCAGACTTACAATGTCCAACTGTATAGACAAGCAAGTTGTCCAGAATGACAATGTCCAACTGTATAGAGAAGCAAAGTGGCCAGACTGAGAATGTCCAACTGTATAGAGAAGCAAAGTGTCAAGACTAACAATGTCCAACAGCATAGAGAAGCAATGTTTCCAGGCTGACAATGTCCAACTGTATAGAGAAGTAAAGTGTACAGACTTACAATGTCCAACTGTATAGAGAAGCAAAGTGTCCAGACTAACAATGTCCAACTGTATAGAGAAGCAAAGTGTCAAGACTAACAATGTCCAACTGCATAGAGAAGCAATGTTTCCAGGCTGACAATGTCCAACTGTATAGAGAAGCAAAGTGTC
>NW_018465997.1:0-549 GCF_002113885.1 Mizuhopecten yessoensis
GGCGTCTCGGGAGACACAGCAGCCATGGTCATATAAGGAGGGGTAACTAGGGAGATACAACAGAAAGGGTCCTATGACAGAGGGTGCATAGGGGAACACAACAGAAAGGGTCCTATGATGAAGGTTTCCTAGGACAGGTATTTAGGGAGACACAGCAGAAAGGGTCCTATGAGAGGGGCTGTCTAGGGAGACACAACAACCATGGTTATATAAGGATGGGTACCTAGGAAGACACAACAGAAAGGGTCCTATGATGACAGATACCTAGGAAGACACAACAGAATGGGTCACATGAGGAAGGGTGTCTAGAGAGACAGAACAGAAAGGGTCATTAAGGAAGGGTGTCTAGGGAGACACAACAACCATGGTCATACAAAGAAGGGTACCTAGGTATACACAACAGAAAAAGGGTCCTATGAGGAATGGTGCCTAGGGAGACACAAGAGAAAGGGTCCTATGATGACAGATACCTACGAAGACACAACAGAAAGGGTCACATGAGGAAAGGGTGTCTAGAGAGACAGAATAGAAAGGGTCATATGAGGATGG
>NW_018465998.1:0-549 GCF_002113885.1 Mizuhopecten yessoensis
GTCAGTCTTATCTTGAAATGAATTTAGCATTACGTGTTGTTAAAACCAAATTTAAGATCATTTCACGTCTTGTTTATGTATAATTTGACCGTACGTTTAACCAATAATGACTTGCAACTGTTACTATTAAATGTTACTCAAATATTTGTATTTTAGAGGAGGTAGAGGATCCAAATTAAATGTCAACATGATAGCGTGGATTACATCTTATGAATGTCTTGGAAACGAAATGGAACTGACGTCTTGCCCGGTATTCTATGACCGATGTCGGTATTGCCCAACTCGTGCAGTTGTGCAGTGTGTTGGTGAGGTTATTTTGCGAGCGTACATGTACTTACGATATTGTAAATGGTGATATCAAAATACGCATACTATGTATTAATTCGATTTCGTCTAAAAAAAAAATCATTGTTGAGCGAGAAATGTTAGATATTGATTTGTTTCATTTCAATGATAATGTGTTTTGTTAATTTCTTTATGTGAAAGCTTACATAATGAATAGGAAAGATATCATACAGTATTTCAGTTAAACTTGAAAGATATACTTCA
>NW_018465999.1:0-549 GCF_002113885.1 Mizuhopecten yessoensis
GTCCCAAATACAACAGTACCTCCACCTTAAGGTAGTCACTGGTCCAAAACACAACAGTACCTCCACCTCAAGGGAGTCACTGGTCCCAAATACAACAGTACCACCACCTCAAGGTAGTCACTGGCCCCAAATACAACTGTACTTCCACCTCAAGGTAGTCACTGGTCACAAATACAACAGTACCTCCACCTCAAGGTAGTCACTGGTCCCATCCCCGGCCATAATATTAAAATACCCTCATGTCAAACTTACAAATACAACAGTACCTCCACCTCAAGGTAGCCACTGATCCCAAATACAACAGTACCTCCACCTCAATGTAGTCATTGGTCCCAAATACAACATTACCTCCACCTCAAGGTAGTCAATGGTCCCAAATACAACAGTACATCCATCTCAAGGTAGTCAGTGGTCCCACTCCGGGCAATATCATTATACTACCCTCAGGTCAAACTCACAAATACACCCGTACCTCCACCTCAAGGTAGTCACTGGTCCCACCAGGGGCATATCATTATACTAACCTCAGGTCAAACTCACAAATACAAC
>NW_018466000.1:0-549 GCF_002113885.1 Mizuhopecten yessoensis
AACTTGTTCCTATATCACTCATATACAGTTATTTATATACCTCATGTTTTCATGCTGTAATAAGAGACAACCCATTATCTATACACCTCATGTATTCATGCTGTAATAAGAGACAACCAGTTATNATATATATAACTCATATATTCATGCTGTAATAAAAAAACAGTTATTTATATACCTCATGTATTCATGCTGTATTTAAAGAAACCAGTTATCTATATAACTTGTGTACTCATGCTGTAATTAGAGACAAACATTTATCTATTTAACTCACACATTCATTCTGTAATAAGAGAAAACCCATTAGCTATATAACTCATGTATTCATGCTGTAATAAGAGGCAACCAGTTATCTATACACTTCATGTATTCATGCTATAATTAAAGAAACCAGTTATCTATATAACTTGTGTATTCATGCTGTAATTAGAGACAAACATTTATCTATATAACTCATGTATTCATGCTGTAATAAGAGGCAACCAGTTACATATACACTTCATATATTCATGCTGTAATAAGAAACAACCAGTTATCTATGTAACTCAT
>NW_018466001.1:0-215 GCF_002113885.1 Mizuhopecten yessoensis
TTGCAATGCTCACTCAAGACAAACAGGTATCTATTGTAATGCTCATTCAGGACAAACAGGTATCTATTGTAATGGTCACTCAGGTCAAACAGGTATCTATTGTAATGGTCACTCAGGACAAACAGGTATCTATTGTAATGGTCACTCAGGACAAACAGGTACCTATTGTAATGGTCACTCAGGACAAACAGGTATCTATTGTAATGGTCACTCAG
>NW_018466001.1:355-549 GCF_002113885.1 Mizuhopecten yessoensis
TCACTCAGGACAAACAGGTATCTATTGTAATGGTCACTCAGGACAAACAGGTATCTATTGTAATGTTCACTCAGGTCAAACAGGTAGCTATTGTAATGGTCACTCAGTACAAACAGGTATCTATTGTAATGATTACTCGGTACAAACATGTATCTATTGTAATGCTCACTCAGGACAAACAGGTATCTATTGTA
>NW_018466002.1:0-549 GCF_002113885.1 Mizuhopecten yessoensis
GGGCCCCTGATCAGGGCAAGGACCTCATTTTAGGATGAGACACACCGGCTCTAAAAATAAATTATTTACCGACAATAAATCTTATATCAGTAAAAATGTATATAAAAATTGGCAGATCCAATTTACCTTTACTATAATCAGAGACGTAATATATATACCTCTCTACTATAATTCATCCACTGTAATGCAAAACTCGGATACGTTAGGATAGCACCATATGCCCCGATGTTTTGAGAACCAATATAACAGTATTCCCTTTGTGGACCCCAATAACGTCACACTACATCTAAGAATTTAAACTGTACACAGGACTGGGGGTCAGTAGTGAGATGTTGTCGTATCACATACCAGTATGTGTGTCTTGTTGATTTACAGCTGAATACAATGCACAAAGATAACGCATCATTTTAAGAGTTTGGAGAGACACCAGGGTCATTCATTTACCTCGTGATGTTGATGTTACACAGATGCAGATAAAACATGTGGCAATATATTTCCATATGAATTTGATCTAGATCCTGAGTTACAAACACTCTAACATAATAGCAA
>NW_018466003.1:0-549 GCF_002113885.1 Mizuhopecten yessoensis
TCAACAATAAGTATTTGTTTCATTACAGATAAATCTTTTCACCCCTTTCTCATTTTTATTACATATCTGACCCATTTAACTATGTCATACAGCCATGTCATAAATATGATATTACACACGTGTAATAAAAATAAAGGTGCTGCGACTGGTCAAAACTGTGAGATCATATTTCTAGGCCATTACGGGTACTACTTTTTTAACTACATTTTTGTCTGATAGATTGTATTGAATGAATTTGATGTGTGTTTTTGTCATTATTATTTTCATTGCATTTAAACTGTTCATTATGTTTCTTCAAATATGGAACTACTTTCAATGCGCAGTACGGCAATACTGTGATCGGAGTTATTTGGTTTAGGTCAGCCAATAACACATAATTTTCTTTAATTTGTTTTCAAATTAGGAATGCTGTGATAAAAATAATCTTTCATTCGTGTCCATGTCATATTGAATTTATTAAATTCGATAAAACAAATTATATGAAATTCGCCTAAAGGCTTGTGTCATAGCGAATCATTGAACTCTTTTAATAAATCCAATATGACATGG
>NW_018466004.1:0-549 GCF_002113885.1 Mizuhopecten yessoensis
ATGTAAATACACAGACATTATGTAAATACACATTCATTATGTAAAATACACATTCATTATGTAAATACACATCATTATGTAAAATACACATTCATTATGTAAATACACATTCATTATGTAAATACACAGACATTCATTATGTAAATACACATTCATTATGTGAATACACAGACATTCATTTTGTAAATACACATTCATTATGTAAATACACATTCATTATGTAAATATACATTCATTATTTAAATACACATTCATTGTGTAAATACACATTCATTATGTAATTACACATTCATTATGTAATAACACATTCATTATGTAAATACACACATTATGTAAATACACATTCATTATGTAAATACACATTCATTATGTAAATACACATTCATTATGTAAATACACATTCATTATGTAAATACACANAATACACATTCATTTTGTAAATACACAGACATTCATTATGTTAATACACATTTATTATGTAAACACACATTCATTATGTAAAATACACATTCATTATGTAAATACACATTCATTATGTAATAACACATT
>NW_018466005.1:0-549 GCF_002113885.1 Mizuhopecten yessoensis
GTTACAGTATACTTACCAGTCTCTATAGAAGAACATGTTTACTGTAACAGTATAGTTACCAGTCTCTAAAGAAGTACATGTGACTGTTACATTATACTTACCAGGCTCTATAGAAGAACATGTTTACTGTTACAGTATACTTACCAGTCTCTATGGAAGTACATGTTTACTGTTACAGTAAACTTACCAGTCTCTATAGAAGTACATGGTTACTGTTACAGTATACTTACCAGTCTCTATTGAAGTACATGTTTACTGTTAAAGTATACTTACCAGTCTCTATAGAAGGACATGTATACTGTTACAGTATACTTACCAGTCTCTATAGAAGGACATGTATACTGTTACAGTATACTTACCAGTCTCTATAGCAGTACATGTTTACTGTTACAGTATACTTACCAGTCTCTATAGAAGTACATGTTTACTGTTACAGTATACTTACCAGTCTCTATGGAAGTACATGTTTACTGTTAAAGTATACTTACCAGTCTCTATAGAAGGACATGTTTACTGTTACAGTATACTTACCAGTCTCTATAGAAGTAC
>NW_018466006.1:0-549 GCF_002113885.1 Mizuhopecten yessoensis
GTACAGGAGTCGTTGTTGATGTGGTGATGTCACTTTTCGAAAAAAACATTTTCCTTAGTTGATGATACTTACAATAGAAACTCTTTACTACAAGACTAATTGAATGCAATTTTGATATGTTTAACGGTAGATGACATTTGACACGTTAGTGATATTTAGTTAAATGACATTTATAATACATTTCTTTTTAGCGAGAAAAGATATTCAATTGCAAATATGTAATGTCCGTAAGCGCTATCAATTGAATCAGGTGATATCCTGCTATATTCTTAACGCGAGGTTATTTAAATGACATCTGCTATACGACACAGACTATTTATCACAAAATTAATGTAAGCCTATTTAAATGACATCCGCTATACGACACTGACTATTTATCACATTCTTATTGTTAGCCTATTTTAATGACATCCGCTACACGATACTGACTATTTATCACATTCTTATNGCATCTGCTATACGACACTGACTATTTATCACATTCTTAACGTGAGCCTATTTTACTGACATCCTCTACACGATACTGACTATTTACGACAATATAAAAAA
>NW_018466007.1:0-549 GCF_002113885.1 Mizuhopecten yessoensis
TAGTTGTTTAGATATTGAATAAGGATCATTGGGGCTTATTTATTTGTAATAAACAAAGTCACAATGGCATTATACAAATGTAATAATATATCAATGTAAGTGTGGTCATTACTATATACGATTGAGCATAGATGAGTGAGCGACGTGGTGTGTTTACGCATGTTGCAGAATGTTGTATAAGTTATATGTTTAAAGCGTATATTATAGATATGTAACATGATAGTGTACAATTATGTAGTTACTAGTGTTATTCATATTTTGTAGCTTATTTCCCAGTGAGAGACCTGTCAGTTTTGTCTGAGGACAAAAGTATGGAAACCCGTAATGGCCGACGGTGTTATTGTCCATGTTTTCCACCTACGATGCACTGAGACAGCAGTTTTATGAACTGACTTATACATATGGATATGATTATCCAAGGGGGAGGGAACGTGATGAAATTTTCCCTAGTTATGGAGACATAGTACTCTATTATGGAGGCTGGGAGCATGATGTGACATACTCTGGTATGGAGGCCCGGTAATAGTTGAGTGGAGTTGAACTCCGACA
>NW_018466008.1:0-549 GCF_002113885.1 Mizuhopecten yessoensis
TAATTCACGATTTATTTTCATGAAAAAATAAGATGATTAGTAATGTGGTATTCTGAAATAAACTGTAATTAACCGCCTATTTTGTGCTAAACACACGCAGCTTAAAAACTACTTTTTGACTTAATGTTTTAAGTGTACATGAGTATCTTATCAAGATTAGTATTTCTACATCAAATCGTGAATGAAGTATACAAAAATATCATTATCAAAACCTGTATTAATTTCTTGCATGAAATAGTGTTTTAATTATACATAAAGGTTCTTTTTAAGAAACCTGTATTATAAGTTTGCATTAAATAGATTGTAAAATGTACAAGATGTATCATATAAAAAAACGTGTATTACTTACTTACTTAAAATACAGTTAAAATTGTATAAGGAGTATGTAATTAAACAATCTGCATATATTGTTTACATGAAATAGATTTTTAAAGTGCACAAGAAGTATCATACTTAGAAATGTGTAATAATTACTTACATATGTTTTAAAATGCACTAGATGTTTCATATTAAGAAACGTGTAATAATTACTTACATGGAAAATAGTTT
>NW_018466009.1:0-549 GCF_002113885.1 Mizuhopecten yessoensis
GCCTAGAGTCATGATATTTGGTTGGTAAACTCCTTGGATGAGGCCCAACATATTTTGCAAACAAAATAAAATGACCTACACCATTTCAAGGTCACAGGGTTCAAATAGTACATCTAAAAATTTCAAATGACTTCTTCTGAAGAACCAAAAGGCCTAAGGTCATTGAATTTTCCTTTGAAGTCTTCTTCCAAAAAGACAAAAGGCCTATAGAATTTCTTTGATAGAGCCTTACAAAATTTACGAATAAAAATGAACTTGACCCACTTTCAAATATGCCAAAACGTCATACGTCTTTTGAAGAACCAAAATTAAGGCCTAGAGTCAAGAAATTTGGCTGATAGCTTTCTGATTTGGAGCCTTAGAACATTTGCGATTAAAAACGACCTTGACATACTTTCAGTCACAGAGGTAAAAAATGTCAAAAACTGTTGACAAATTCATCTGAAGAACTAAAAGGCCTAGATTCTGGTTATTTGGCTGTTAGCTAGCTTTGATAGAGTCAGCAAATGACCTCAATTTAATTTTGAGGTCACAGGGGTCAAACATGTC
>NW_018466010.1:0-549 GCF_002113885.1 Mizuhopecten yessoensis
TTAGGTAGAAGTATTTGCAAGATAATAAAAGATATTGTATTAAGTGTTTCAGCTAATGGTAGTTTTCTGTATCTTTGTAAAACTGTGGTAGAAAAAGATATTTTCTAGTTACCTCACCAAACAATGGAGTTGTTGCCTCTGTCTCAAAGATTATATATATATCCAATACACACATTACATCTCACATGAAGGCATACACACATAGGGAGATATTAGCCAGGTGGCATAGGACTTGTAGTTAGCGCCTGATAAGGCAGCTCCTACGGATTCCTCAAAATTATATTGATTAATGTATATATGCTAATTGTATTAACTATATATCTATGTACTGTAAAGCCCTTTAGAGTGGCTTACGTTAGCTAGATAAGGTGCCATATCAAATGTTGTATATTTATTTATTTTATTTTATAAACTGACACAAACCCTTCAATATACCCATGTTTATATGGAATTATTGATGTGGTCTAATTTACCCTCCCTAGTGACCTTGGCCAGACTGGAGAATGTAATAATGGGTGTGAAATAATAGGAAGTAATGAGGTTGTGAAC
>NW_018466011.1:0-549 GCF_002113885.1 Mizuhopecten yessoensis
CTGTTATTCCCGTCCGTTTAGTTACCTCTGTTGTCCCTCTGTACCATTCTTCACCAAGAGCGCCCGCTTTACTGTCTGTTTCACATTTCGTCTGTTCTCTATCCTCTTCGCCTGCGATAATGTTGATTTTCTGAACACCGTCCTGACACTGCAAGTCACTGAAGCGTGTCCGATTCATGTCGCTAATTTATTAGGAATCTGGTCTGTCAGGCGCTGCACTGGTGGAATAACTGTTCGTGATCATCTTCGGTTCGCATCAATTAAGCATCCATTCATCTGATCAATTTGGGATACCGAAATATCTACAGCTCGCCTATAAATAGAATAGATATGAAAACTATATAAAGATTGGACTTTATCTATCTTTTTTAAAACTGTAATGGCAGCCACAAATGTATTTAAGTTTTTAACACCGTTATATGGTGCCTTTTCACAACACATACACATGACCTGTAAATACAGTGCACACATCTTACCTGTATATAATGTTGATACTATACACAATGTAACAGACTGATAAAATCAAAATTCACCAAAGCAGTGACTGCG
>NW_018466012.1:0-549 GCF_002113885.1 Mizuhopecten yessoensis
AGAAGATATTTGGAACTGTAGAGTACCCATGACAAAGTTCCATAACTTTTTATGACATTTTTGAAATATCAACAAACCCAGAAATTTTCAAAAACGTTATCAACCTCCAAAAAATAAAAAATAAAATTACTGGTACACATGAACTAAAATCAATTCAACTTTTCAGATTTTCAGTGAATATCAACAAACATA
The DNA here is from genome assembly GCF_002113885.1 of Mizuhopecten yessoensis. Classification (NCBI taxonomy): domain Eukaryota; kingdom Metazoa; phylum Mollusca; class Bivalvia; order Pectinida; family Pectinidae; genus Mizuhopecten; species Mizuhopecten yessoensis. The sequence continues at coordinate 193 of NW_018466012.1, forward strand.
GAAATATTTAAAAAAAAAAAAGAAACATCATCAAACTTAGTTAACTCGTTCACTTCCACAAAATCATTACATTCTATGTTTTTTTTTAATAATTCATAAATAAATGCATTAATTCAAACCCAAAATTTAGTTCATAGTCTGAAGGAGTGATTTTTAAAATGTTCCGAATTCGTCCTATAGGTACCGTTATGACTACTCCAGTATGTACTCGCTTTTCCATTAAACACAAAATTTGAAAGACAAATTTTCGAACTATTAAAGGTAAACACACCCTTTGACTTTAAGGAGACCAGCATTTGATGAGCTGATGAGGTCAAGACTGCAGAAAATTCTACTTGTCTTGGAAATCTTACATTC
>NW_018466013.1:0-549 GCF_002113885.1 Mizuhopecten yessoensis
TTTTGGTTGATGAATTGGTCCTGTTAAGTCTTAGTATATTTTATCTATAAATTCAATATTCTTTATTCTGATCATGATACAGTTTCCGGAGATCCTGTTAAATCAAGGACAACGTTTGCTGAAAACTGGAGACATAACATTGAGTATGCACAAAGATTAGTTGGACCCTTTGGAAATTTAACAGGTATCTTGGAAGAGCCATCGTATGCATATCATGCACACTGTCAACGATATCATTATCTTGTTCCATGTTATATTATCAATCTTAAAAAATAATAGTTTTGGTTTATTCCGAAGAAATTTGGACGCATGATCAGTTTAGTTCAAAGTAGTAATGTAAAATGCCGTTACTATTGTTTATAAAATTTTGCCAAGTAATTGTCCTTTATTCACTCTGTCACTTTTTGTCATTTTATTTTTGTATAGAACAGGCAACCCGTGTTCTGTTATACTATAAAAACTGCAACACAATGGCCCACATTGCAACCACTATTTAACCTTTCGTATGAATCTAGGTGTACATCATTTTAGGAGACACACCACATTGTA
>NW_018466014.1:0-549 GCF_002113885.1 Mizuhopecten yessoensis
AGTAGAAGTGTCCTTCTTCATTTTGTAAAAGTAGATATGGTTGGTTGAATTTCCCAATATGGCCTTCATCAAGTACCTAATGACAAACAGTAAAACATTTATTTTACATTTCTAATATCTGGGTATATACGGGACTTGAAATATTGGAGGTAAAGACACATGCTACCTTACTGTGACACAACTTTCCTTCCTATAAGAGTTATACACTAGAAATATCGTAAAATACATTTAGTTAACGGTATTACAGACGAGGATTTATTAAGTCATGATATGTTTGATATGTTAGAGATGTCGTAGGATATTGTATGGGAAGCCAATCTTAGAAAAATTGCGTACATAAATGTTTTAAGGATGTACTCCTCTGTGATGTTAATAACTGTAAACAAAAATGAACAAAGACTTCTAACACTTAAATCAAAGATTTCGAACACTTTCAAAAGCAAGCATGTACCTGCAAAATGAGTAAAATATCGATTTTTCTATTATTTGCAGCACGTTTAAATAATTTCATAAACGTGATCAATTCGGTAGCCTTTTGAATATCTAAAA
>NW_018466015.1:0-549 GCF_002113885.1 Mizuhopecten yessoensis
CCTGATGATACTTACTTTTAAGCCTCTAACAATAACTAGTTATATGAAATTCGTTTCCGTAGTCGATATTTACCGAAAAAGTGGGTTAGTTTTTGTTTGATTCGATGTAGATGCATTCTAAATAAGATCAATTAAAAACTTTGAAATAACAAAAAAACATATAAATAAAACAATAAGAAACGGTGAGGTAAGAAAATACCATGCTTTCCTACGAACAAGTCACCTCTTGTTTAATCTCCATACCAATAAACAACATGTATTAATGCACCTCGATCACCCGACGTTTTCTGCTTGTTTTATCTATATAACAGAATATCCCAAGTTCCTTGAATTTTACATCAAATTTCGAATGACAGTTACTCGCAGACGTAGTATCCTTTTGAGTATTAAACCGTATTCCAAGTAAAAGTAAAATTAAGACGAAGTTTTCCCATCGACAGCAAAACCCGAACGAAATATCTTAATAACGGTAAAACCACCAAGCACCCAAAACGACCGAGCACTGTACCTCATTTCCATCAATCAAGTCCAATTAGTTGACTAATTAGT
>NW_018466016.1:0-549 GCF_002113885.1 Mizuhopecten yessoensis
TTATGAAACAGTCGGAATCAAAGCACAAACAAAATTATTTTGATTTGGATAAGGACATTTTTCAGGGTAAAACTGATAGCAGGAAATCAAGTTATCCCTGATTGACTGACCATATTTAAGCTATTACGTAATCAGAAGAGACAACAACTTGTTTATAGAAATATTCCGCCTACGGGTAAATTACTTTGTTATTATTTTAGAACTATTAGGCCAAGATTTATCGTCGGTATCACTGGGGATATTAAGAGGTTTGTGCGTAACTTATACAGCACGGCTGTGTCCGTGTCAACACCTCTGTATACCAACGCGACGTCAGTTCAAACACCAACACCGGAAACTTACTGAAAACCGGAAGTTCGCATTTACCGAGAGCACCTGATGTTGTTTCTTTTACTCACTCTCCATCTTATTTTATGTTATCTATAGGAAACACATCTAATGGATTTGTTTATTATGACTTACATGCATGTTCTCTATCAACCTTTTCGATTATCGGGTCCGGATACATTACATGTATTATAATAGCCCTCTAAGTATGTACGGATCGTA
>NW_018466017.1:0-549 GCF_002113885.1 Mizuhopecten yessoensis
ACATGAAATAAATATACATGACTCGTACTACAAAATATCAATCTATACCTTGTAAATCTTAACATGTCAATACTCAGCGGACAATACATAAACCATCTTTATTGTATTGGTTTATAGTAGATCGTATGCATTGACGCAAGGGAGATTATAAATCCGTTACCAAGTTCCTCTCTCCAACGAGTCATTTCCGTCTCTACCAGGGGCCGGATCCGACAAGTATTACTAGTGTATACGAACACAGCAAAGCTCCGTTAGAATAACATGCTAATACATATAAAACTCCTTTTGAGACGCCGTATGTTTATATATAAATATTCAATAAAACTCTCATTGTAAAAATAGCCTCATAATACCTTAAGTACCTATGTTAACAGGACTGTGCACGATCCATTTCTTCATTGTAATCGAAAAATAATAAATTACATTCGTGGCGATAGCTAGGTCTCTTTTTCAAAAGGATTGTTTTCACTATCAAAAAATCATAATGACGTTGGTCACTGTTTTATTATGACGAAACAATCAGCAGGTGTTACCAATAGAAATTGTGAT
>NW_018466018.1:0-549 GCF_002113885.1 Mizuhopecten yessoensis
CCCACTTCCGTACCAGCCATTAAGCAATACATTGACACAATTATACCAGACTGCAGATTCTATTGATTTAATGAAATCAACTTTGCACTTAAAAAATGAATATGATCATTTGAAAGAAGTGTCAAAACTAAAATTAAAAATAGTTCCCAAACGCCGTTAACCATTGGACAGATTGAGTGAGAGTTGCTCGATTCATTGTGACGTTCGCCGACTCCCCTGACGACAGCCTCTGACGAGGGTAAGGGTACCGGACGTATCACGTGACTCATGCTACCGGAAGCGACAGCTTAAAACACTGTTGTGACAAGCCCAGGAGCGACACGCCACATCGTTGTCTTTCCTCCTTGTCAAATACTTGGCATTAAAGCCATAGGGGTTTGAAATAAGAAGTTTTCCCTTTTTCAAATGTCATAACATCGACATTTATGCGATGCCGCACTAGATGCCATTATCCCAAAACATCCTACATATTTCCTGTGAAACATAGTGTAAGAGACACGCTGTTATACTGCGCTGTGTTAGAGACACGTTGTAATACTGCGCTGTGTT
>NW_018466019.1:0-549 GCF_002113885.1 Mizuhopecten yessoensis
CCTCAGCAGCCTCAAAATGGATGCAGATTTTTCCCCGATGGCATGACTCAACCATATCGTTGTGGTACGTCATGTATCAGTTCGCTGTCTCCGGATTTCCAGAATTTTAAATTACTGCTGCTTTCAATTCTCCCTGTCTCCCTATATATCATATGACGTCTGAAGGGCACTGTAGACATACATTGTAGGTTTAGTGACAATGAATTGTATTAACTGAAATTGGATATACTACGATATTTCTTCCGGCCTAATGTCGGTGAAGATTTTTTGGGGCTCATTATTTCCCTCATAAACGAGGAGGATAGAGACAGTTTCGTAATCATGTATATGAATTATGCAACTATTCCTGTTGTTGGAACTGCTTTTTGACATTTTTGTTGTTGTTGTCTGAAAAGTAACATTTTGTCACAGAATGTCTATACACACGCATAGCCATTATTATAACAGATAAGAAGTAAACTGTTCTGGTGAGGTATCCATAAACTGTATATCATCGTGAAATATGATTAAAGAGCTACCGATGTCCAGCATGACGACATATATCTACAA
>NW_018466020.1:0-549 GCF_002113885.1 Mizuhopecten yessoensis
AAAAAAATAATTAGACAGTTCACAAAAGGGTTTGTCGTATTGCTCTACTGAAGAACATGCTGGATTAGTTTTCAGTTTTCTGGATTTCTAATTCAACTACACGAGCTGCAATATCGGTGATACTTACGTCACAGTTTGATACACACTGTCTCCATGTATTTGCTCAATGTAGTGTTCACTACATGTGATTTTCAAGATATTAATGGATCCTGTAAAAGACTGCTCTAGACAATGGGCAAAACGAGTGGCAATAAGAGGGCATACCACATATGATTCACTTTCAGAGTGGGTTCCGTCTATCACGTGTATCATTCAAAAACGAATGGTGAGCTTGAAATCTAAAATAAAAACAGAGACGAGTCTATATTCCTTGACCAGGATGTATAAACTACAAGTTTGTGGAATGTGCTGGCGGACAAAACATCTAATATCTGTATTATTTTCTACAAATACTATTTTACTAATATATCTGTAACGTGCAACCCCTGGTAGCGTGTGTGCACTGTGTGAATCTCAATTATGACCGAGCTACCTGCTCTAGAAGCGATT
>NW_018466021.1:0-549 GCF_002113885.1 Mizuhopecten yessoensis
TAATTTTCAAAATTGTTCCTTCTCTAAACATTAATTTGCAGAATTACTATCAATATTTCTAAAATAGCACCCTCTTAATTGCAAATTCAAGTACTCATGAATAAAACCTATAACTGTTTGTTTGTGAAATTAAGTACCTGCGAAAAACTGAAAAGATTTACAGGGAAAATTCAGTGAAACATTAATGGTGTTAAAGTGTTGTATGAAAACAACATGGAGGTCTTAAAAGACCTCGAGTCTCGAATATATCATTACCGAGGAAATAGATCTGGGATTGCACTTTTTTATGGAAGATATTAAATCTTGTCTTGTTTGCACTTTACACTTACATTAACATCTGTACATTGTATCATTTTACATGCTTTAAAAAAATCGAAATGTCTGAAGAAATATAAAAATATAAAATATACACTTATGGCAAAAGTGAATTGCTGTAAATATTTATAGTAAGTCTGTAACACATAAATACATGTATGTCATTTTAAACCTGAAACCAGCAATCCAAAAGGAAAACTTTACTTCACAGTGTACCATATAAACATGACATCA
>NW_018466022.1:0-549 GCF_002113885.1 Mizuhopecten yessoensis
GTTTTCTTGTCAGGTGTATTTGAAAGACGAGGCGATTATTTTCGAATAATTATAACTAAGCGTTTAATATTATATTATTGCTGCAAACAGCGACTCCCAGCCACAAGTACATTGAACGGCTGAATACATAATATGACATGTTCTCACAGACAGGAAACACTAAAAAATGTGCTAGAATGTCAACGAAATTCCGATATTAACAGTTAAAAGTTCTTTTCACATTTTCCCCTTAACATTGTTTCATGCAATATTCACATACGTTTATCCCGTACGAATATGAATTCGATAAATTGCTTTTGGTTACTAAACATATAAATTTAATGATCGATCGATAAGTAAAGTCGTAATGAGATTAGAACAGTCTATTACCGATAGAATGCTTAAAATGTCATAATGTCATTTAAATCTAAGAGTGGTTTTATTGACATGTTCATTGTAACAGGAGTACTTTTATTAACTGAAACTGTTACTTTAAATACTTGCGATACAAATAAAGGTGTATACATGTACACAACTTTTGTAAACTGTCTAGTCTAAAAATAAACTCTA
>NW_018466023.1:0-549 GCF_002113885.1 Mizuhopecten yessoensis
TTGATTAGGCGGGTTTTACCTGAACCTCTGTAGGTCAGGCGGGTTATACCAGAACCTAAGTTAGTCAGGCGGGTTTGAACTTATCCTCTCTTTGTCAGGCGGGTTCTACCTCATTTCAGTTCTTCTTTCCATCTGTCACACATGGCTTTCCGGGAAATAACTTTCTATACGGAAAACTGTTGAACTCTTGGTATATTTTTGAAAGTGAGTGTAATCAGTTCATATTCAATAAGGCCATTGCTACTTCCTCGATTCTGATTGGCCGACGTATTCTGGGCAATATTTGTCTTAAATATTTATGCAATTTAGTCTAATTATTTGTGTTCTTAAAAAATGGTAATGCTTAAGCTAAGTTCAGTGATGAGCAGAAATCGTGCATGTTAATTCAGGTTATTGGCCTTAATTCTGATCGTTAAGCCCTTTCCGGATCTCCCTGCAGGTAGGGCGTAAGAATTGTACCTGCATGATCGTAAGGGGCGACTAAATTTGGGATCTTATCTTTTTTCTTCCTTCTAAACAACTTTCTTCTTCCTAATGTCTCCCTTGACA
>NW_018466024.1:0-549 GCF_002113885.1 Mizuhopecten yessoensis
CTTTAGAGTGGCTTATGTTAGCTAGATAGGGCGCTGTATCAGATGTTGTATAGAATTATTGTATATTCTAGATAGGTGAAGCAACCAAATGCTTATGACTATCTTTTGTTAATAAAGACCTGGGGGTAAAGAATCTTGTAATCTAACAAATACATTCCCAAATCTTACATACATGGAGAACATTTATCAGGAAATACAATTAATTATTAAATTAAGACGATGGACGAACATTATGCAATGACAATTGTGGTTGGTGTAAATTGAGAAACGGCTTAACAATATATACGGTTTTGTGTTGAAACATATAAACTTGATTTTTATGTATATATTTCTATATTCTAGCTACATGAACTAGCTGATCTTTATATATAAACCTCCTGAAATTTGGAAAATTTGTTTTCAGTGTTTATTTCAACAACCCAAATCAACACATGTAAATAACACATATGGACAAGGTCCCATATACAGGTAAACATAGAGACTATACCTGTACCTGTAGTTTTCCACTTACGTAACTCGCCAAGGTGTGAAAATCCAGGTGAAGGGGAG
>NW_018466025.1:0-549 GCF_002113885.1 Mizuhopecten yessoensis
CATTGTGAAGTCATGACGTAGGTTCATTTTATTTCATAACAAATGTCACCTAAAACGTTAAGCATCAATAAGCATGAATGAGCAATCTTCTTAAGTTATAGATAAGATTTTTCATGATTATGACGAAATCGATTAAAGATCGAAACAATATTTGCTGAATTCTCAGAAGGTCTTGAATCGCACATTAATTGATAATAATTATCAATAAAATATCTTTTTGGATCGCATATTCACAACATATATTAGCCCAGAACTCAAGAGGTTAAATATTTATGCATTAAGTGTTTTCCAATATCAAGGTAAAAATCAGAAATTGAAAACAAATAACTGGACGATATTTTTACGTGTAAAATTATTTCCATAGTAATATTATTTTCTTACATTATAGCCAGTTTATTGACCATAAACTGTTCACTAAATGAATCATATCTATGTACAATGATAATTATATAATCATGTTGCCACGATGTGAATTAAATTTTTATAAGCTCACCTGCCCGAACTACTTCTTCTCAATAACCAAAAGGCCCAGGGTACTTATATTAGGCC
>NW_018466026.1:0-550 GCF_002113885.1 Mizuhopecten yessoensis
TACATCACAATATGTTCATCGTTCAAGTCTGTACCATATCCGTCGAAGTTTTTCTGTCACTAATTACATCACAATATGTTCATCGTTCAAGTCTGTACCATCCGTCCTTGTTTTTCTGTCACTAATTACATCACAATATGTTCAATGTTCAAGTCTTTACCATCCGTCGTTGTTTTTCTGTCACTAATTACATCACAATATGCTCATCGTTCAAGTCAGTACCATATTCGTCGTTGTTTTTCTGTCACTAATTACACCACAATATGTTCATCGTTCAAGTCTGTTCCATATCCGTCGTTGTTTTTCTGTCACTAACTACATCACAATATGTTCAATGTTCAAGTCTGTACCATCCGTCGTTGTTTTTCTGTCACTAATTACATTACAATATGTTTATCGTTCAAGTCTGTACCATCCGTCGTTGTTTTTCTGTCACTAACTACATCACAATATGTTCATCGTTCAAGTCTGTACCATATCCGTCGTTGTTTTTCTGTCACTACTCACATCACAATGTGTTCATCGTTCAAGTCTGTACCATATTCGTCGT
>NW_018466027.1:0-249 GCF_002113885.1 Mizuhopecten yessoensis
TACATTAAGGGTTATAAAGTATACACAGAGAGTGTTCGTTACTCTAAAGGTTATGGAGTATACACAGAGAGTGTTCGTTACTCTAAGGGTTATAGAGTATACACAGAGAGTGTTCGTTACTCTAAGGCTATAAAGTATACACAGAGAGTGTTCGTTACTCTAAGGGTTATAGAGTACACACAGAGAGTGTTCGTTACTCTAAGGGTTACAAAGTATACACAGAGAGTGTTCGTTACTCTAAGGGTTATG
>NW_018466027.1:327-550 GCF_002113885.1 Mizuhopecten yessoensis
AGTATACACAGAGAGTGTTCGTTACTCTAAGGGTTATAAAGTATACACAGAGAGTGTTCGTTACTCTAAGGGTTATAGAGTATACACAGATAGTGTTTCTTACTCTAAGGGTTATGAAGTACACACAGAGAGTGTTCGTTATTCTAAGGGTTATAGAGTATACACAGAGAGTGTTAGGTACTCTAAGGGTTATAAAGTATACACAGAGAGTGTTCGTTACTCT
>NW_018466028.1:0-354 GCF_002113885.1 Mizuhopecten yessoensis
ATATCGTCACTGTATATGTGGTGAACATGTCACTGTATATGTGGTAATCATGTCAATGTAAATGTGGGGATATTGTCACTGTATATGTGATGACATTGTCATTGTATATATGGTGAACATGTCACTGTATATGTCGTGATCATGACACTGTATATGTGTTGATATTGTCACTGTATATTTGGTGATATTGTCACTGTATATGTGGTGATATTATTACTGTATATGTGGTGATATTGTCACTGTATATGTGGTGATATTGTCACTTCATATGTGGTGATATTGTCACTGTATATGTGGTGATATTGTCACTGTATGTGTTGATATTGTCACTGTATATGCGGTGAACATGTCACT
>NW_018466028.1:383-550 GCF_002113885.1 Mizuhopecten yessoensis
TTACTGTATATGTGATGAGGTTGTCAGTATCTGTTGATATTGTCACTGTATATGTTGTGATATTGTCACTGTATATGTGGTGATATTGTCTCTGTTTATGTGGTGAACAAGTCACCGTATAGGTGGTGATATTGTCACTGTATATATGGTAAACATGTCACTGTATA
>NW_018466029.1:0-550 GCF_002113885.1 Mizuhopecten yessoensis
TATTTTTATTCATTCACTGACCGATCTCTACCTGTTTGCTCTACTGAATACCATGTGTTTCCTACATAATGCTATTGTCATAACGACTCATGTCAAGATATTAAGCCGTAAATAATTGGTTTGTTAAGCTTGGTGTATAACACCACATTGGAGTATATGAATTGACATAGCCGGTATCACGTGACTAATTCAAATCACTTATTTAACCGTAGTAAATGAATGTTACCTACAAGAACATGCCCCCCCCCCCCCCAAAGACTATGGATAGTTTTGGCGTGAATCAGAATTCAAAACTTTTAAATGGACGTTCAAACGACTATTTTTTTGTTATTTTGAATAATTTCCCGGTCAAATATACACCTTTTTATTCCATATAAGTCTTACACTTTGTGCACTTGTCACTTTCATCGAAACCTTACGTAACGTGTTCTTAAAACATGTCTCTTCCCTCAATCGCTCCTTTCCCAAACAATGTTATAATCCCTCCTACTAGTTCACACTTACACACACACTCACACACACACAAACACACTCTCTCTGCAGGTGACAT
>NW_018466030.1:0-550 GCF_002113885.1 Mizuhopecten yessoensis
TTATAGTCATACACAGTGTTTTAGTCACACACATTGTTATAGTCATACACAACGTTTTAGTCATACACACTGTTATAGTCATACACAGTGTTATAGTCATACACACTGTTATAGTCATACACACTGATATAGTAACACACATTGTTATAGTCATACACAATGCTATAGTCATACTCACTGTTATAGTCATAAACAGTGGTACAGTCATACGCATTGTTATAGTCATACACACTGTTATAGTCATACACAGTGTTATAATCATACACACTGTTATAGTCATACACACTGATATAGTAACACACATTGTTATAGTCATAAACAATGTTATAGTCATACACACTGCTATAGTCATACTCACTGTTATAGTCATACACAGTGTTATACTCATACACAGTGCTTTAGTCATACGCATTGTTATAGTCATACACACTGTTATAGTCATNAATAGTCATACACACTGTTATAGTCACACACAATGTTATAATCATACACAATGTTATAGTCGTACACAATGTTATAGTCATACACAGTGTTATAGTCATACACATTG
>NW_018466031.1:0-550 GCF_002113885.1 Mizuhopecten yessoensis
AAACGCCTGACACAACCACACGCATGGAGGCCTGTCTTTAAATGATCTTAGCTCTTGATAAAACCATGTACACCAAAAAACAACCGTTGGCATAACCCCGTGTCCTGTTCTCGAAGGCCTTTTACACATTATCGATTATTAGAATGCCATTTTTTAACTTCTCAATCATCACACAGTAATTCTGAACAACACCATACAATATAACACTCACTAACAATTTGATTTAGAGCTTTAAGTGCTGGTGAATTATTTACCGTTTTGTGTCATAAAATCACGACGCGCGGTCTGACATCCAAATGGTATTGAATAAATAAAACCCCATGTTTGATGTTTAATTAAGAACTTTATTGTGTTTATAGAACATTATGCATAATAAAACGATGGACTACTCTCAATAAACACGAAAAGCGAATACCGAGACCTGGAGTACTGCGTAAATGTTAAACCTTAATCGAAAAACCATTATTTTTGTACAAAAAGATATTTTTTTTAATTTCTAAGCCAGCAAATAACACTTGCAGATCTTGTTACTCGCTGACGTTGTTATAGG
>NW_018466032.1:0-550 GCF_002113885.1 Mizuhopecten yessoensis
TTCTGTAACCAAGTATGTGATCTTTGATTTTAGACAGAACTTTGGGAAAAAAATCTAGTTGTGGGGGTCAAATTTTGGGTCAAAAATGGTGATTTTTGGCATTTTCTAGTAATTTTTGATGTGGTAACCATGGTTTTCACACAAGTGACATATATAGAAAAAAGAAATGTATACACTTCTCAGTATTGTATACGTATTGTAAATATAATGCAGTTTACAAATATATATACATATAAATATGTGTTGTGTAGGGTAAATCCGCTGTGTTTACATTTCTTAGACATGTGCCTTGTTTTTCAGAGTCAGGCCATTTCTACTGTATACTGCTACCTATGAATACAACGATTCTCGTGCAACCAGTCAGCTGATTCACACATAATGACAACTTCATATTACTACGCATGGTAACGTTTCTGAGAGGAGTAACCTCCCCTTCTCCAAGATAAAGAAGTTGGATAACAAACATAACAAAAATCTTAAATGGTGCACTTTTATTTTTATTTTTAATTAAAAAATAATATATAACATTGCCATATTATATACTGACTTC
>NW_018466033.1:0-550 GCF_002113885.1 Mizuhopecten yessoensis
AGTTCCGGAATATCTTATTAAGATCTTCTTTGAAAGGTCTGCTTTTACACCAAGCAGACCTTTTCTGACATATAAGGACTTGGAAGTTTTTATAGGTATTTTTGATGTAAAGTTATTATTGGTCCATAAAACAGATTTAACTTTCTTTTTGATTATGCTTATGTTCCATATAACATGAGATAAGTGGTTACAGTGGAAGGGAGACTACTCATTGCATATGCTGCAATTTACCAGCCGCATCTTACATACATGATCTTTTTTGTTTATCCAGAAACAAATACATACGTAGCTTTATGCCTTTCAAACTTTACAGAACAGAGGCTTTGGAAGACTATGCCAAGGCTAACTAGAAAACAATCTAAGATTGTACATCTGGGCAGTCATAGAGACCTATATCAAAATTGAAAAAATTACAGAAAAGATCTGTTAAGACTTTTTGCAAATAATTTAAGGTACTAGTGTTCTCACTAAATTTTGAAATTGCTGCTACTTTGGCTGGCAACAGACTTTAAATCAGAACACTGGGTACTCTGATCTGCAGACCGGCTGG
>NW_018466034.1:0-550 GCF_002113885.1 Mizuhopecten yessoensis
ATCACTGCTACAGCTTGATAGGTAGGACACTGACATGTGAATGTTGTTTTTTTTATGTTTTTTTTTTCAGGTTCAAATATTTTATTTCCTCGGCAAGTGTTTACGGAGGAAGCCAGGGTTGAGGAGCCCTGGGATCTTCCCCCTTTACAATGTATTGTCCTCTCATAGGAGGGTTTTCGTTCAACATTCATCTTTCTATCACTTTCTTTCATCATATTTCATAAATTTAGTAAATTTAGTTGAGATACTAAAACATTTGAACCTTACATAAAGGACGAACACTTACTTACACACTACATGTACATATAATAACATGTATACAAATATACACACACATATATATATACATTCATCTACACAAAAATTATAACATAAATAAACAAATTTGCATACAAACTTACATTTGAAAACATGAGACAACACTAACATAAATAAGTATAAATTATGTGCAAAAATTGTCTATTCTCCAGTTGTGTAATAAAGAAGCTTAAGGAAAGAAATGGTTTCTATAGATATTTGATTTTGTACAAAACATACTTATGAATAAAAA
>NW_018466035.1:0-550 GCF_002113885.1 Mizuhopecten yessoensis
CGTACAGACATATATTTCTAGTAGTCATACAGACGTATATGATTAATAGTCGTACAGACGTATGTTACTAGTAGTCGTACAGACGTATATGACTAGCAGTCATACAGACGTATATGCCCAGTAGTCGTACAGACGTATATTACTAGTAGTCATACAGACGTATATGACTAGTAGTCCTACAGACATATATTACTAGTAGTCGTAAAAAAGTATATTACTAGCAGTTATACAGACGTACATGCCTAGTAGTCGTACAGAGGTATATTTCTAGTAGTCATAGAGACGTATAAGCCTAGTAGTCGTACAGACGTATATTTCTAGTGGTCATACAGACGTATATGCCTAGTATTCGTACAAACGTATATTTCTAGTAGTCATACAGACGTATATGCCTAGTAGTCGTACAGACATATATATCTAGTAGTCGTACAGACGTATATGTCTAGTAGTCATACAGTCGTATATGACTAGTAGTCGTACAGACGTATACTACTAGTAGTCATAGAGACGTATATGACTAGTAGTCGTACAGACGTATATTACTAGTAGT
>NW_018466036.1:0-550 GCF_002113885.1 Mizuhopecten yessoensis
TATGAGACCTATCTTATGAAGGAGAACTCCCTGTATCTACTGAAGGAAATCTATGGGAGGAATCTTGTGAAGAATTCCCAGTATCTACTGAAGAATGTCTATGGAAGGAATCTTGTGAAGAATTCCCAGTATCTACTGAAGAATGTCTATGGAAGGAATCTTNAGTCAATGTAAGACTTTTAAAATTCTGACGAATTAGTCTTCCGATGAAAATTGTATAAAAAACAGAGGAAAGTAGAGTGAATTACGGAATACATCTGTCACCTTGTGACTTAACTGTCCAGGCACACACACAATCTATAATTAATCAATATGGTGTCTAGACCAGTCTTATTTTTCCGGCCATCCCTCTATCTGTTGTCGTGGCGATTGTGTGGTGTATTATTGGCCTGTGAGGGCAGCTGATACGTGGGTCTATCTGTGATCTCCTGAGCCCACTGCGGCGGCCGTGACAATCTCCCGCGGGATTGGAAATGAGAGTCACGTTTAGGCTGTCTGGCCGCAGCAACGGATGGTCACCAGCAAAAAATGACGGAAGATTTGTCATGGT
>NW_018466037.1:0-550 GCF_002113885.1 Mizuhopecten yessoensis
TACTACAAGACTAGTACCAGAGGTAAATGGGTAATTCAAGACTAGCACCAGAGGTATATGTGTACTACAAGACTAGTACCAGAGGTAAATGGGTACTTCAAAACTAGTACCAGAGGTAAATGTGTACTACAACACTAGCACCAGAGGTATATGGGTACAACAAGACTAGCACCAGAGATATCCTGGTACTACAAGACTAGCACCAGAGGTAAATGGGTACTACAAGACTAGTACCAGAGGTAAATGTGTACTACAACACTAGCACCAGAGGTAAATGGGTACTACAACACTAGCACCAGAGGTATATGGGTACTTCAAGACTAGTACCAGAGGTAAATGGGTACTACAAGACTAGTACCAGAGGTAAATGGGTACTACAAGACTAGTACCAGAGGTAAATGGGTACTACAACACTAGCACCAGAGGTAAATGGGTACAACAAGACTAGCACCAGAGGTAAATGTGTACTTCAAGACTAGTACCAGAGGTAAATGGGTATTACAACACTAGCACCAGAGGTAAATGTGTACTACAACACTAGCACCAGAGG
>NW_018466038.1:0-550 GCF_002113885.1 Mizuhopecten yessoensis
CTACTGTGACATAATACCACTATGGAGTAACACCTACTGTGACATCAGATCACTATAAAGTAACACCTACTGTGACATAAGATCACTATAGAGTAACACCTACTTTGACATAAGATCACTATGGAGTAACAGCTACTGTGACATAAGATCAGCATGTAGTAACAACTACTGTGACATAAGATCACTATAGAGTAACAGCTACTGTGACATAAGATCAGCATGTAGTAACAACTACTGTGACATAAGATCACATAATACCACTATAGAGTAACACCGACTGCGACATAAGATCACTAATGAGTAACACCTACTGTGACATCAGATCACTATGGAGTAACACCTACTGAGACATAAGATCACTATTTTATAACACCTACTGTGACATAAGATCACTATAAAGTAACACCTACTGTGACATAAGATCACTATGGAGTAACACCTACTGTGACATAATACCACTATAGAGTAACACCTACTGCGACATAAGATCACTAATGAGTAACACCTACTGTGACATCAGATCAGTATGTAGTAACACCTACTGTGACAT
>NW_018466039.1:0-550 GCF_002113885.1 Mizuhopecten yessoensis
GGATGGAGCCAAGACCACACCCGTGGGTCTGTCTAGGTATAATCTAGTTCCAAAAGAGTCCAGCTGAATGGATATTTTTAATTGATATTTTTATAACTAACCTTCTCTTCACTTTTAAATTTTCATCAATGTCCGATATGTAAACACGTTTGTATGTCCTTTTCCTGTCCATCATCCATTCAAATGTAATTGTTTTATCATCGAAATGGCCTCATTCTAATTCACTGTATACATTTTCGTGTTCAAAACACATTTAGTATTTTAAAATGTTAGTATTTATGTTAAATAACTTGTTAATAAGTGCTACTTTATTTGAAATTTCAAGGAAAACAATGTATGATAATTGGAAACTTTTAATTAATTTTTTAAATTTGTATATATAAACGTAAATATATTAAGTGTTAATATTTAAACTTTAAAAAAGGGTAAGTAAACGACCAACCCAAAAACAATCAAATAAGTAAAATGTATTCCACCTTTCTTCAATATATATATCAGTCAATCAATTGTAAATAACCTAAATATAACATTGTCAATAAACGGAAACTCA
>NW_018466040.1:0-550 GCF_002113885.1 Mizuhopecten yessoensis
AGTATATACTACGTAGCCCTCGGCATCATATCCGTACTCTCTAGGATGTTAACCTTCTGCCAGTATATACTACGTAGCCCTCGGCATCAGATCCATACTATCTAGGGTGTTGACCCGTTGTCAGTATCCGTACTCTCTAGGGAGTTAACCCGTACGTTGTCAGTATATACGACGTAGACCTCGGCATCAGATCCGTATTCTCTAGGGTGTTAACCCGTTGTCAGAATTCACTACGTAGCCCTCGGCATCAGATCCGTACTCTTTACGGTGTTAATCCGTTGTCAGTATATACTACGTAGCCCTCGGCAAGATCTGTATTGTCTTGGGTGTAAAACCTCTGTCAGAATATACTACGTAGCCGTCGGCATCAGATTCGTACTCTTTAGGGTGTTAACCCGTTGTCAGTATATACTACGTTAAATCATTGACCAAGCTAGTATTGTCTTGGGTGTAAAACCTCTGTCAGAATATACTACGTAGCCATCGGCATCAGATTCGTACTCTTTAGGGTGTTAACCCGTTGTCAGTATATACTACGTAGTTCTCGGCA
>NW_018466041.1:0-550 GCF_002113885.1 Mizuhopecten yessoensis
GTATTACTGTAGCACTTGTACAGTTGGGTGGGTATAACTGTAGCATTTGTTCTGTTGGGCCTGGTATAACTGTATAACTTGTACAGTTGGGTGGGTATAACTGTAGCACTTGTACAGTTGGGGGGGTATAACTGTATAACTTGTAAAGTTGGGCCTGGGATAACTGTATAACTTGTACAGTTTGGCCTGGTATAACTGTATAACTTGTACAGTTGGGGGGGTATAACTGTAGCACTTGTACAGTTGGGTCTGGTATAACTGATAACTGTAGCATTTGTTCTGTTGGGCCTGGTATAACTGTATAACTTGTAAAGTTGGGCCTGGGATAACTGTATAACTTGTACAGTTTGGCCTGGTATAACTGTATAACTTGTACAGTTGGGTCTGGTATAACTGTATAACTTGTACAGTTGGGTGGGTATAACTGTAGCACTTGTACAGTTGGGTGGGTATAACTGTATAACTTGTAAAGTTGGGCCTGGTATAACTGTATAACTTGTACAGTTTGGCCTGGTATAACTGTATAACTTGTACAGTTGGGTCTGGTATA
>NW_018466042.1:0-550 GCF_002113885.1 Mizuhopecten yessoensis
CCATCCACTACACTCAACGGTAAATGTAGCAAATATGGGCATGTGCCTACCATTACCTTCCCTCAACTATCAATGTTGCAGATATGGGTATCTGCCTACCATCTCCTAACATCAACTGTCAATACATCAGCTATATGTATCTGCCTACCATCCCTACCCTCTACTGTAAGTGTAGCAGATATGGGTATCTGCCTATCGTCCCCTACCCTCAAATGTCAATGTAGGAGATACATGTATCTGCTTACCAT
Organism: Mizuhopecten yessoensis; assembly: GCF_002113885.1. NCBI lineage: Eukaryota > Metazoa > Mollusca > Bivalvia > Pectinida > Pectinidae > Mizuhopecten > Mizuhopecten yessoensis. The sequence goes on from NW_018466042.1 coordinate 249, forward strand.
TCACTAACCTCAACTGTAAATGTTGCAGATATGGGTATCTGTCTACCATTCCCTACCCACAACTGTCAATTTAGCAGATATGGGTATTTGCCTACCATCTCCTACCCTCAACTCTCAATGTAGCAGATATGGGTATTTGCTACGATTCCCTACCCACAACTGTAAATGTAGCAGATATGGGTATCTGCCTAACATCTCCTTCCCTAAATTGTAAACAGAGCAGATATGCTTATCCGCATACCATCTCCTACCCTCTCCTGTAAATGTAACATATATCGGTATCTGCCTAACATTTCCTATCC
>NW_018466043.1:0-550 GCF_002113885.1 Mizuhopecten yessoensis
GACACTTCAACTATAAAATATACATGCTCCAAGTCAAGAACCGTTGCATTAGTGCATTTCATAATTATTTTATGTTTTTTAGCAAAAAAAAGGTCCAAAACTTTTTTCAGATTTTATTCTACGCGCCCTCTTTCAAATATCCTAGAAACGCCCCTGTATATAGCTAGTGTCCTTGGGTGTCGCACTGATTTGAACTAACCGTTTGTTTAGCAACTTAGTGATGCCACGAATAACTCATTAATTAAACAGCAACGATGTTATGGTGTTATTTGTTCTTTTGTACGACAAACATACAATGTCTGAAGACTAGATTTATATTTTGACGGTGGACCTCTCGTATCGGGACGTCAAATTCGGTAATAATGAACAAGCCCCCTGTGGATTCATTCATTTGTCATCACCAGGTTGCCCCTATAATAATACCATCTGACTTCTAAAACACGCTGTTGATAGAGAATTTGAACCGAAACTTTAATTTTCTTTCCAGGACACAAAAAACAGTCTATGGGCCATACTTAAAATATGCTTTTTTCTTCTTGTTAATTAAACA
>NW_018466044.1:0-550 GCF_002113885.1 Mizuhopecten yessoensis
CAATTAATCAATTAACTGTGAGCCATATATTCTCTCACCTGTGTTGAACATGCCAATCAAACTAATTTGATACAATGGATAGAACCTTACCTGGACGACGACACTAAAGAACAGGCTTTGGCTTTTGAACTTAAATAACACACTCTCTGCCTTAGTTCATTTTTGTTTTTTACTCCAAAAAAGTTAGCAACTTTGATTCGGGAAATCTAAATGAAGCGACGAATCCTAATTTTGTAATGTAAGTTCGATCCCGTTTACCAGTACTTTATTGTTCCCTGAGAAAACTTCAGAATTTATCTTATTTATTATAATACATATATACATTGTAATAGCCGAAATGAAATAAATATACGTTTATACACATGGAAATCGGATGCTGGTTATCACTTTTGTTGAGCATAAGTGAAATGTTCGAAAGTTGTTTCCTTATTCTTTTCCATTTATAATTGTATATGTATTATTAATCTTAAATGTAAATATGAAGTTAATAGTATTTGGTTTGGAGCGCTGGCATAGTGTCGGAACGCGAGATCAACAGATATATGCGGAT
>NW_018466045.1:0-550 GCF_002113885.1 Mizuhopecten yessoensis
CGTTTAGCTGACTGTTTAGCGTAGATAGCATCACTCTATCACAGCCAGGGTGAACTGCTAAACGTTCTGCTTACTGTTTAGTGTAGATAGCATCACTCTATCACAGAAGGGGTTAAATGCTCAACGTTCAGCTGACTGTTTAGTGTAGATAGCGTCACTCTATCACAGAAGTGGTGAACCGCTTAACGTTTAGCTGACTGTTTAGCATAGATAGCGTCACTCTATTACAGAAGTGGTGAACCGCTGAACGTTTAGCTGACTGTTTAGCGTAGATAGCGTCACTCTATCACAGTAGGAGTTAACTGCTGAACGTTCAGTTGACTGTTAAGCTGATAGCGTCACTTTATCACAGCAGGGATGAACCGCTAAACGTTCAGCTGACTATTTAGAGTAAATAGCGTCACTCTATCACGGCAGTGGTGAACTGCTAAACGTTCGGCTTACTGTTTAGTTTAGATATCATCATTCTATCACAGAAGGGGTGAAATGCTAAACGTTCAGCTTACTGTACTACAATCCTTCTCTGTGCAATAATCCTTTTCTGTACAAA
>NW_018466046.1:0-550 GCF_002113885.1 Mizuhopecten yessoensis
TAGGGAAGGTGTTTAGCCCCATACCAATTGTACCGGTCACATTCCGGTAACAGATATGTCCTGGTGTCAATAAAAAATACCGAGATAAAAACAAATATTTCTTCATTTAAATTCTGAATATTAGCATGTGTACATTTAACTTCTGATGATGAATAAGTACTGATTCAATAAGTTTCAACACGGACTAAGAAATCATATTACTTGGTTTCATAGTGCGGTAAGAAGTTGCAGTTGCCTTACGGCCCCTCTCTGGGGGCCCCTTTGGAAACTTTGCATCTCGGTCAGACCAACTGTGTTTACTGCCTCGCTTCAAAACCGTCAGGTGACGTTATTGGCACTATTTAACAGGGCTTTCCCGAACAATTCAAGTGGCCTCAAACCACAATTAATTCTACTATATATTACTACCAAAGGAAAAATGTGTTGTTTTTTTTAAACTTTGCGCAAGGTCTGGTTCCTATTTCATATTGTAGGTATATTCAAACTGAACATACAGTGTGCTGGAAAGTACCTCGTGACCGGAATTTAAGAAAGATAATTTCATTTGAAT
>NW_018466047.1:0-550 GCF_002113885.1 Mizuhopecten yessoensis
ATCCTTTGGGTATCCCCGGTGTGGGTACATGTACCAGGACAGATCATTGGGGTATCCCAGGTGTGGGTTCATGTACCAGGACAGATCCTTGGGGTATCCCCAGTGTGGGTACATGTACCAGGACAGATCCTTGGGGTACCCCCGGTGTTGGTACATGTACCAGGACAGATCCTATGGGTATCCCCGGTGTGGGTACATGTACCAGGACATTTCCTTGGGGTATCCCCGGTGTGGGTACATGTCCCAGGACAGATCCTTGGGGTATTCCCGGTGTGGGTTCATGTACCAGGACAGATCCTTGGGGTATCCCGTGTTATTGAATATCAACTTGAATGTTCTCCTTTGACAGATATAATATGTTCTCCTTGGGGTATCCCCGGTGTGGGTACATGTACCAGGACAGATCCTTGGGGTATCCCCGGTGTGGGTGCATGTACCAGGACAGATCCTTGGGGTATCCCGTGTTATTGAAGATCAACTTGAATGTTCTCCTTTGACAGATATAATATGTTCTCCTTGGGGTATCCCCGGTGTGGGTACATGTACCAGG
>NW_018466048.1:0-550 GCF_002113885.1 Mizuhopecten yessoensis
TACACTGTCGTGGTATAACTAATACAGTAACTACTGTCGGTATGACACACTGTCAGGGTAGAAATATTTCTGTAATTACAATAATTACAATAAGTTTATATAATAATCCTAATTATTTTGTAAATGACCCTAGCGACTAAACAACGACTGTTCTGAGTACATATTGACTAAATTAGATGAACAGACCACATGGGTTTTGTGAACAATGCTTACTTGCCGAAATAAACGCAATTTAAATTCCAATTTAATCCGCCTTGCTACTTCCAGTCGCCATTTTGTAAACAGGACCTAATCTCGAGCTGATGCGCGTTTGAAAGAGTTTAAAGTATTGCAAAGCTTCTAAACGATCGTGCCCAGAACATACTCTCTAAGGATGATGTTTTTGATAAATTTACTATCAGTTATTTACTATATTTCTTTTCTGTATCACTTTCATTAATTCAAAAAGAACAAATTTATGTTTTCCCCTTCAATTTTTTTTTCTTTCAAATGTTAAAACACATCCAAAAAAATGTTCTAGTTTCCAGATTATGATCAAACGTCGTCTGCT
>NW_018466049.1:0-550 GCF_002113885.1 Mizuhopecten yessoensis
GTTTAGTTTTGGTATCCTATGTAGGTCTACATGAAATTCTACTCCCAAGAAGCTTAAACTGTTCTGCACCCCATTGAAGATTTACTTCCGGTAATAAAATATCATTACTGTATCTCTTACTCCCTATCCATACTACTTGTGTTTTGTTCAGATTAATTTTTAGACCAGATATTCTAGCAAAAGTGTTTAATTCCTTTATAGATTCAGTCAGCGACTCCTCTGATCCATCTAGTATAAGTGAACTGTCATCTGCATATTGTGAAAATATAATTGGAAAATTGTTAATACTTATACCTTTGACTTTCCTGTTATTTCTCAACCGAATTGCTAGCATTTCAGCGCAAAGAATAAAAATATACGGTGCGATTGGATCACCTTGACGACAGCCTCTTTTGACATTGAAAAATTGAGAAAGATTACCTCCTTGGTTTATAGCAGAACTAATATTACAATGAAAAACTTTAATCCAATATCTAATGCTATTTCCAAAATTAAAAAAACTCTTACACTTCATCAATGAATTTCCATGCGACTGAGTCGAATGCTTTCT
>NW_018466050.1:0-550 GCF_002113885.1 Mizuhopecten yessoensis
TGCATTATGTGTTTTTTCACTTAAGTGAAAAAGATTTATTTGCATCATGTGTTTTTTCACTTAAGTGAAAAAACACATTTATTTACATTATTTTTATTTCACTTAAGTGAAAAAGATTTATTTGCAGTATGTTTTATTTCATCTAAATAAATGACAGTGTCTCTTACAATATGCTTAGGAAAAATACCAATTTAAATTCTTCATACTGTTTTCTATACAATGATGTGTATATATCTAGGTATTTATCCACTGTTCTGACTCTACACTTCTGGATTGTCAAGTCTCCATGTTTACTCCCATACAAATAAAAAAACATTATCATAACTTCCAACATCTTGTACATGTGTGAACAGAGGTTTTAGTAGTAGCATATGCCAAATTGCTTATTGCTCCAGTTATGAATAATTTAACTTTGGTGTAGTTATATATGCATTTCAAGCCCTGCTCATGGTTTATTGAGTTCTTCCATTCTTTTTCTGTCTTTGCTGTAATTGAGACATAGATGTCTAAAATGCATGTCATGTGAGTTCATGCACACCTAAAGGTTGAT
>NW_018466051.1:0-550 GCF_002113885.1 Mizuhopecten yessoensis
ATGTTAACATTCCAGGTACAACACAATATATATATTAAACAATACATGCTAACAATTACAATGTGCATAACTTCCTAACATACACATGAATTGATACTTTCTTCGAAGATGGTTCCCGTCCGATGTGTGCTGCCCCTTCTGATGATAGTGATTCAGATTGTTCGGAGATATGGCCAGAACTTTCGGTAAGTGAAACTTTGTATGTGTTTTTTTTGAAGAAACATACATGAACTTAATACAGCAATCTAAATATCCTGAGGGATGGATTTAACTGTGAGGAAAGGGATTGGGACATTAGGGATTTTCCTTCTTCCATCAGCCGTCTTTTGTCTTCTCTTGGAATACAGCTACAAGCAGTACTAAGATTTCTGCATGATTACAACTGTGAAAGACTACAATTGCAATAATGTAGTAAAATGTTGTTGTAACCTACATGTACATGCATATATACAATTATTTTAACTTTGAAAATAGATCCAAAAAAGTGTGTCAATATAAGTGTATTTTATTTCAAATTCGCTTGAATAATATAGACATCATCATTGTTAGA
>NW_018466052.1:0-550 GCF_002113885.1 Mizuhopecten yessoensis
CGGATATATGCGCGTATAGGATCCATCTGGGTTTTACATTCACTTTGCCTGCAAATGTTATAGGAAAAAGGCAAAACCCCAAAGTCAGAAAAAAGCCACGTACATGTAGCTTTTGCTAATCTGTGACATTATATATGCCTTCATTTGTCCCTGTCATGAACTGATTCAACATCTTTTTTTAAGAGTAGTCCTAGGCCTATATTCAGTAGAGCTACTGGATATACATGTATACATGTATCTAAACATCGATATAGGCGCTACCGTCATCTTATGTTCTGAGAAATGTTGATGATATAAAAAGGGTTTGGAGGACACAACAGCAAAAAATCTGAAATTAATCTGTTTATATTTGCTCCGACATTTTAAATATCTAGTTAATTTAGATTCATCAGGGAAGAGATACGACGCAACAGATATCGTCGGGTAATTCCAACAATCGACACATTTTTGTCGCAGAGAAAAAGGAGCAAAAAAGTGCTGTCATTCGCATTTGAAATACATTTGAATATTTGCGATGCTTTCCAATAATAAAGTGAATGAATCAACCAAA
>NW_018466053.1:0-550 GCF_002113885.1 Mizuhopecten yessoensis
AGAATTTCATGTGAAATATGTTGTTTATTTCAACGAAACTTACATGATTATCAACAGTAAGGTATTTTCTTCTATATATCTAAAAATAACATGTTATTTTTCCCTAAATTTCTACTTATATGTGAAAAACCGTGATTTTCACGGTTTACTGCGGCGTACAAGTTTTACCCCCTTGAAAAATACATTATCGTCAATTTCTAAATTATTAGATAATAAATAAACATTTTTGTAATTGTCACATTTAGAAAATAATGTTTGAAATTATCCTATATTTTTATAACAATTATAAACCATCGCATTATTGAGATATTAAAATATCTTTATATTCCCGGTACGGGTTTCAGTCCGGGAACGGGGTACAAGATTTACCTACCACCGTTGGGGAGCGGTCCGTTTATATTTAAGACGATCGCAGCGCCGCTTGTCGTCATAATGAGGAAACCTCTCGAATTTCAACTGCTGGGTTACTCGTTTACTAGTTGACTAGCTAGCTATTTCTGAATTTAAAGTTTGTTTCGAATTTCTGTGTTTACAAAAATGACGAAAGCTT
>NW_018466054.1:0-550 GCF_002113885.1 Mizuhopecten yessoensis
TAATATATGAATATAAATTCGTTTTTCTGGACAGCTGGCAAATTATAAGGAAAGCGCCATGTAAAATAAGTTTTTAAATTCATATATTTATAGTATATAACCTGTGTAGATAAAATGCACCATCAATTGAAAGTAGCTATGATGTACAAGTTCCACACGCATAGGTCGAACTTTCCAGTCTGCTGCTTTGCAAATTGTGTTTAAGGTTAATTCTTTCAAACGCAAAGTGAGAAGGCGACCATGATCAGAAGCGCAATTCAAACCTTCCACACTACTCTCTCCTCCTTGTTTTTAAATGTGTTTATCCCGAACAACACACATTCCCTGACAACACAAGGCGGGCCACGGGCACCATTTGAAACAGGAAAAAGTGTAGTGTGCTCCCACTAGTGGTTAAATTAGTGACGTCAAGCTCCCAGGTGAGCCGCGCTAACAATGAAATTAGAGCAAATATTATCTAGTGCAAAGCTAGCAGGCGACCGTAATCCTACAAACATTTAAACATGTAGAAAACAGACTCATCATGATATTCAATGATTTATCGCCAAAA
>NW_018466055.1:0-550 GCF_002113885.1 Mizuhopecten yessoensis
CCTTTAAAATCCTTCTTCTACCATAGGGATTAAGGGATTTCATCTTAATTTAGTCTGGAGCATCCTTGGGCCAGGGTGACTCAATTTTGTATAAGCAGTGGGTGTGGTCTCCCAGGGGACAGAAGGGAGGGGTCCAATAGGAGAAATAGAGGTAAAACCTTTAAGATCCTTCTTCGACCATTGTGATTAAGGGATTTTATCCTTATTTAGTCTGGAGCATCCTTTGGCCAAGGGGACTCAATACAGGCCCTCTGTGCCTCTTGTTTGTGAATCATTACAGTGTAATTGCTAGCGGGGGCTGGTAGGGGACATGTATTGCTTTACTAATACTCAGTATGCTTGTTTAGCTTAGCTACTCTATTGTGGTTCATCGACAACATGCATGAAATATTGAACATCTTTGTTGCCAGTACTGATCCAGTTGATTGTAAGATTGGTTCAAATCTTTCTTCAAGATGCTCAGAATTTATATTTCTTGTTTTGTCATATTAATTCTACCATAGGGATGAAGGGATTTTATCATCATTTAGTATGGAGCCTCTTTGGGCCA
>NW_018466056.1:0-550 GCF_002113885.1 Mizuhopecten yessoensis
TCTACCTACAGTACAGGTATGTCTTATTACCCAATACACAAGTATTTCTACCCATAGTACATATATTTCTTATTTCCAAATACACAGGTATATCTACCCACATTACAGGTATGTCTTATTACCCAAATACACAAGTTTATCTACTTACAGTACAGGTATGTCTTATAACCAAATACACAGATATATCTACCCATAGTACATGTATGTCTTATTACCCAATACACAAGTATATCTACCTACAGTACAGGTATGTCTTATTACACAATACACAGATATATCTACCAACAGTACAGGTTTGTCTTATTTCCCAATACACAGGTATATCTATCTACAATACATGTATGTCTTATCACCAAATACACAGATATATCTACCTATTGTACTGGTACGTCGTATTACCCAATACACAGTTATATCTACCCACAGTACATGTATGTTTTATTACCAAATAACCAAGTATATCTACCCTTAGTAGAGGTATGTTTTATTACCAAATACCCATGTTTATCTACCAACAGTACAGGTATGTCTTATTACCCAATACACAGGT
>NW_018466057.1:0-550 GCF_002113885.1 Mizuhopecten yessoensis
ATTTTATACACAATGAACATCAAGGTCAATTAATTTTGAATCATACAAACACAGGAAATAATTTAATACACAATGAACAACAAGGTTGATTCATTTTGAATCATATCAACACATTTCCTGTATCTATAAGTATAAATAATCTTGAATTTAAATGTATGCAAGTTATAGTGAGCCTTTGATATATTCATTTACTGATGAAAATTGTAGACTTTTTGACGAGTTTTCCAGGACTCGAACCTGGTGCCCATGTTGAAAACAAAGGCAGTACCATATACTCTTATAGCTATAAGGTCATGCAAATATCAACAGAAATGAATATATCAAAGTTTTAAAATGAAGTTTCAAATAAACCAATCTCAAAAATAGTATCATATCGAACAAAACTGCATGACCAAATTCTTGATTTCATCTGTACCTGTTTCACATCGAAAGGCCTCTTTGTAGTTTTTTACCAAGTTTTTCATGATTGTTTCATCTGTTCAATATGAATCAATACAAAATTATTAAAAAAAGGAATTTCAGAGTGTAAATCAGTTTATTGCAACTATAA
>NW_018466058.1:0-550 GCF_002113885.1 Mizuhopecten yessoensis
GAGGTAGGGCAGCATCTGCTGCACGGAAACTAAATGAAGGTTCCATTTTCCGGTTCGTTCTGCCTTGATGAAACGTTTGAGAATATAAATCATTTCCATGTACTGGATCCACAACTTGGCTGTTCGATTGCAGGAAATTGAATCCATCCTTGCTTTCAATTTTTCTTGAATTTTGTCTAAAAGATCTAAATGTATAACCTCGTCTAATGATATTTCTCCTGACACCATCACATCGTAGAGTTGTGAAGCAACATCCAGGTCGTTTTCATGCAGTTCTGACGATCCGCTGGCGTGCTGAAGTTGTTCATCTAGTATTGTTCCCTGCTCAAAACTGGTTGGTTCAATATGAAGTTGACTTTCCTCTGTTGAAGACGGCAATACTATGTCGTACATACTGGACAGTATCGGGTGAGACCCATATTTTGTTGCTTCTCTACTTACAAAGCGCATGGTTGAGAATATGCAAGAAAGATCTCCTGGATTCATGTCTATCATTGGCAAGAATACAACAGAAGACTGGCCAGGAAACATGCCTTGATTAACAGCCTGC
>NW_018466059.1:0-550 GCF_002113885.1 Mizuhopecten yessoensis
AGTAAAAGGGTCTGAAATGATATTTCAGTAATTATTTAGAGAAGACCCTCATTTAGTTTTGTGTAAGTTGGATCTTTTCTTTCTAATAGTAAATGCACCTGGTGGTAAATTTTATCAAAGCTTCTGCTGTACTTGACATTTTATTTTTCTATTTACAAACAATTAATAGTAATTCGTGTGTTAAAAACAGACCCTACAAAAGCTTTTTATTTCCTGATTTACCTGAAACTTGTTTCCCACTCTCAGCATCACTAACTTCAGAAACTACTTTTTTTTTTCATGGAAGGTAAATAAATATAATAATTATAAAGAGTACGATGATGTTGATATTATATATTTCTGTTGATACGAGGATGGATTTAAAAAGAGTTCATCAGTAAAAGTAACAAGAAAACAGTAAGTCCTTTAATTTCAGATATATCAATGATGTATGGTCTAATTGGTCCTGTATGTCCATTGAAGTTTTGCTGGAAAAGTAGTATACAGTTGAACCTTGTTATCTCAAATAGCTCGAAGACCCCATTTATCTCAAAGTATGTCTCCAGTCCCG
>NW_018466060.1:0-550 GCF_002113885.1 Mizuhopecten yessoensis
TCCCTCCTCTTTCCCTTCCCTTCTCGTTAATGTTACATACGGTTTCAACTAACCCCTCCTCACTCCCTCCTCTCTCCCTTCCCTTCTCATTAATGTTACATACGGTCCAAACTAACCCTTCCACACTCCCTCCGCTCTCCCTTCCCTTCTTGTTATTGTTACATAAGATCTAAACTTACCACTCCACATTCCCTCCTCTTTCCATGCCCTTATCGTTTAATGCTACATACGGTCTAAACTATCCCCTCCACACTCCCTCCTCTTTTCCTTTCCTTATCGTTAATGTTACATACGGTCTAAACTATCCCCTCCACACTCCCTCCTCTTTTCCTTTCCTTATCGTTAATGTTACATACGGTCTAAACTATCCCCCCACACTCCCTCCTCTTTCCCTTCCCTTATCGTTAAGGTTACATACGGTCTAAACTATCCCCTTCACATTCCCTCCTCTTTCCCTTCCCTCTCGTTAATGTTACATACGGTCTAAACTAACCCCTCCAAACTTCCTCCTCTTTCCCTTCTCTTCTCGTTAATATTAAATACGGTCTAA
>NW_018466061.1:0-550 GCF_002113885.1 Mizuhopecten yessoensis
TATACTCGTTAGACTCTGTGAATCATACAGGTTAGACTGTGAAGAAATCACTTGATAGACTGCTAGAACCATACTAATTACACTGCTAGCACCATACTAGTCTGTTAGGTCTATACTCGTTAGACTCTGTGAATCATACAGGTTAGACTGTGAAGACCTCACTTGATAGACTGCTCGCACCATACTAGTCTGTTAGGCACATACTCGTTAGACTTTGTGGGTCATACAGGTTAGACTGTGAAGACCTCACTTGATAGACTGCAAGCACAATACTAATTAGAGTGATAGCACCATACTAGTCTGTTGGGACCATACGCGTTAGACTTTGTGGATCATACAGGTTAGACTGTGAGGACCTCACTTGATAGACGACTAGCACCATACTAATTAGACTGCTAGCACCATACTAGTTAGACTGTGGATCATCCAAGTCAAGCTGTATAGAGCATACATATCATCCTCTGAGGAGCTCGGACCAAACTCTGAAACCATACAAGCCATGCTGGGGAGAACCATACAAGGTGGACGTGGAGGATCATCCAAGTCAGGT
>NW_018466062.1:0-550 GCF_002113885.1 Mizuhopecten yessoensis
AGGTTCTTATATATATACCGCTTTATCACAACCTGGTTCGTAGGTCATCTCGAAGCGATTCACAAATTATTATCCGTGGTTATAGTGCCTTTTTAAGCACTTAGCCAATATCTTTCTCAACTCCCTGGGGAGCATATACAGCTGGTGCTGCCATTTCAACGCTCACAGTTAGCATTCAACAATTCTAGCACTGCCCAACCACATACTCATTTACAGCTGAGTAGACTGGAACAAGTGGAGTAAAGTATCTTATATTGATCAAAGATATGTACAACAAAGTGTGGTGACTCGAACCTGCAACCCTTCGGTCACGAGCCGGGCGTCCTACCACTAGACTGCCATGCCTCCAACCATGCCCATTGTACAACTGTATGTAAGAACCATCTGTTATTTGTAGTATGATAAAAGTGCTGTTTCTTTTAATTGGCTCTTTCAAGCTTTAGCTGCACTTACTTAAAAAATATTACTATTAAAGACATTTTCAGATAAATTGATACACACCTCGTTAAAGAAGGAAAATGATATTTCACATTAAGACTGCCTTAGAAAA
>NW_018466063.1:0-550 GCF_002113885.1 Mizuhopecten yessoensis
CATGTTATATATCAACACATACATGTTATATATCAACACATACATATGTACATGTTATATGACAACACATACAGGTGATACGACAACACGTACATGTTATATGTCAACACATACATGTTATATGTCAACACCTACAGTTTACATGTCAACACATACAGGTTATATGACAACACATACAGGTGATATGACAACACATACAGGTTATATGACAACACATACAGGTTATATGACAACACATACATGTTATATGACAACATATACATGTTATATGACAACACATACATGTTATATGTCAACACATACATGGTATATGACAACACATACATATTATATATAAACACATACAGGTTATATGTCAACACATACATGTTATATGACAACAAATACAGGTTATATGTCAACACATACATGGTTTATGTCAACACATACATGTTATATATCAACACATACAGGTTTTATGACAACACATGCATGTTATATGTTAACACATACATGTTATGTCAAAACATACATGTTATATGTCAACACATACATGTTATATGACAACACA
>NW_018466064.1:0-550 GCF_002113885.1 Mizuhopecten yessoensis
CAAACATGATAACCATCGCGTCACCCTCACGCGATCCATTTTCCCGTCGGTTATCCCTCTCGGAACCCCTCACACATTATCGGCCGAGTTGTCTCTCTTTGTTAGACTCTCAAACGCCCGATGTGTTCCGGACGACACCATAAATAATGACTGCGAACGGGAGATTCCACTTTCCAACAGCTAAAGAACTTGAAGGACTGTTATTGTTCTTTAATTTGATATAAAATCAAAACACTGACAGTGATAGGTATTTGTAGTATATATATGCTACCAGAATTAATAAATTAAGGCCGAACAGGACAGTCACAGTGACAACACAAGGGCTCGTTACATTGCCGAACGATGATGTTTTTTGGTATGTGTAACACAGACTTTACAGATGGAATTTCGGAATGATAAAACAGTTCTTGCCCTAGTACGAGGGGGACCTGAAGAGTTGTTCCCCCTCGACAAATCGTGTTTCTCTCGGGCTTCTCCCTCGGGAAACATGATTTATCTCGGGGAGACAACTCTTCATGTCTCCTTCACACCAGGTCAATAACTGAATAAG
>NW_018466065.1:0-550 GCF_002113885.1 Mizuhopecten yessoensis
GCCTTCGGCGCAAGAAGAGCTGCGCTCTTATTAAGACAATTAAAACACAAAGGAAGGAAAGGATGCAGCCCTATGCCATGCCACTCTAGTGTTGTCTCTACGCTACCACCTCGGTCGACATTCGAAAAAACCAATATTGCGGCTCGTGGCGGGAAATCACTCACTGTTCATGATTCCTCTAAGTTCTGCCGTCGCTGGGCGTCGTAGGACTCTGTCGAAGTTGACCGTGGTTTTAGTACACATAAAAAGGAAATTAATTTAAAAGGGTCGCTGCACACTATAAGTTCATAACCACCATAAAAGTTCTAAAAACATACCTACACCATGAAACACGTCCACCACCTGGAGGCGCCACCTGCACAAACCATGTTGTGGTTAGCCAACGAATAGGCAGATAAAGCATTCACTTCGATATTTTCTTAACTAGTCAGATGTTTGTGAAAAATACAACAATGCATGTAATTGTATGTATAAAATTTATGAAAAATATGTTTTGATTAAGTCCCTAACGAAGCTCTGCTTGCTGAAATTGTGCTTCCCGCACTCGTCC
>NW_018466066.1:0-550 GCF_002113885.1 Mizuhopecten yessoensis
ATACATGTATAGTAATGTTCAGTGTTCTCGACTATTTATACCTGGGTGTCGTGTTTAATTGAAGTCATGTTTTATTTGGACTAAAATACATTTCCTGGATACCGTGTACATTGTACTGTTGTGTACCTTGAAATATTCGTTACAGTTTAACTTTTACTTTTTCCACACTCCGTAATAAGGGCAAATTTATCATTACACCAATTAGTTATATATAATAAGGTGTACGGCACACCACATATAGTAACAAGGCAAAGGATAGCAAGACAATCCATAGCTACCCCATCGGTAATGATTTCTATATTTAACAAACTGTACAATTATGTCAGGAAGTATATGTCACAGTGAGATCATAGTGACCTACTTCTTGCACTCCGCCATACCAAGATGTCCTTCTATACCAAATCTGGGTACTCCAGGTGAAAATATAGGAGATATGCCTCGGGCAAACATTTTCAAAAGTAAATATCTAAGGTCGAGTCATAAGTCACGGAGACCTTAATATCTTGCACTCGGCAATCCGCCATCCTAAGATGTCCTTGCACACCAAAAA
>NW_018466067.1:0-550 GCF_002113885.1 Mizuhopecten yessoensis
CCTCTCGACTAGGCTATCGCTGAATTACTACTACCAATAGTAGGGGGACAAAGTGCATTATAGTATATGTATATCATACACTTCACTTTATGTTTCTCACCATTAACCAGGTGATATCAATGTCATTTTTAAACACATTTGTCAGTTATAGGCCTTATGTCAAATCGGAGGTAGATGAGAAAATGGTTTTTAAAACTCCTAGATCCTGCTTTGCCATGTTTAACGTCCAATTATTTGCCTTTTATTTGCCAAGTAGTTAACCTGCTGCACTTCTAAGTCAGTCGTATATTCCTGTACAGAGTATCCCTTGCTTGTTAATACTGTTACATAATTATTTTCTCTCTGTTAAATTAATTGCCCTATTATAAAACATGTATTTAAAGATGTTATCTGTTGTTGTGCGAACATTGATCAGTGCAGCTAGTGTTGTCCTTTGTCAGTAGTTTGTTTACCCTCGTATACTTATATAGAATGTATAAAAAACAATTTTCCTTCGATGAAATTTCACACAGGACCAAGATAATGTCTTGCTCTGTCAACTTTTTTTTTT
>NW_018466068.1:0-550 GCF_002113885.1 Mizuhopecten yessoensis
TTTCGGAATCCATAAGTTTGAAAAATCAAGATTAAGTACATAATTATGAGACTACACGATATGTTACTTATGTACTAGAGTCAGTGGCGACGCGGACTCCACCAGTCTGCTTTACTGTCGTTTACTATTGTGTATTTGTGTTATTGATAATAAAATGTACATGAAATATACCCGAAAAGTGTACTGCCATGTGAAATGTCCCCAAGCGGAATCTGACGCGGGCGGAATGTTCAATGACAACATGTTTAGCCCATTTTGTTACTTTATTGTTGAAGTCAAAAAATAATCCGAGATGTTTTGATCACGTAAATTGCATATTTTGGACAGAAAGAGTGTCACATTCGTCATTTAATAGTAGGATGTCCGGATGGTGTTGGCCATCAATTGAAAACGGCAAGGTTTTGAGTTTGAATGATTACTGAGTTGTATATATAGCTGGGTCCGTAGGCATGCTTTATTTCTGACAGTTCAAGTTGTACATATTCCACACAAAAATAAAACAATATAGGCTATGTAAAATCGAAAGTCATGCTTTCAACTACGATTCGAT
>NW_018466069.1:0-550 GCF_002113885.1 Mizuhopecten yessoensis
TAAAACCTATTCATAAGCAATCTGCATTGGTTTGTTAGTTTCATCTTACTACATGTATTTGATAACTATATGTTCATAGTTACTGCTGATATTATAGGGAAACTAGAAAGCTTCGTTGTTAAAACGTTATTGACCTCACCTTTTGAGGTGGTTGGCGAGATGTATCCGTATTTCAGATCCGTTCATGACTGTATAATAATCGGCCATGATCTGGAGAACAGCGTTAATTTGGAAACCGGACCTGGTCTCGGTCATATTGATGACCTCACTGGATACGTATCGATCCCAGATATCACTCTGGTTGAAGGCACCGTCCAGCTGTCGAATGAGAAGTACAATGTACGGTAAGGTCATTCACACGTGTAGTTACTTATTGCTTGAGGCGTCTTCTGACAAGGTTATATGGTCAGCAAAAGTATTTAACTCATGTATATACTAAAATAAAAAATAAAAATAAAAAAGAATCACGTACATAAACACTAGAAAAGGTCAAAATAT
Organism: Mizuhopecten yessoensis; assembly: GCF_002113885.1. Taxonomy (NCBI): domain Eukaryota; kingdom Metazoa; phylum Mollusca; class Bivalvia; order Pectinida; family Pectinidae; genus Mizuhopecten; species Mizuhopecten yessoensis. The sequence continues at coordinate 499 of NW_018466069.1, forward strand.
ATCTGTAAACCTCGTTAATGAAATCCTTACGTTTTAAATACTTCAGTATATA
>NW_018466070.1:0-550 GCF_002113885.1 Mizuhopecten yessoensis
ACCATCTTCAACGTAGCACTCGCAGCCCATCTTTAGTTTGGGATGGAAATCTGAGCTTGGAATTGGTGAATAAGTACGTGGTGCGATTTCAAAGTATCCTTCACGTACATCTATCGAAACGGCAATATCATCAACCAAAAGCTTACGTGGAAACATCTTTTCCTGTATTGGCCTTAATCCTTTTGAGCTGCAATATATAACTATAAGATTATTTTCTGCCGTCTTCAAGTCTTTGCCTCCATTTCTCGACCTCAAATGCGAGACTCCCAAGGCATTGATGTTCGAATGTGCCTCCATTAGACTCGTGCCCTTCGCTTGAATTGCTTTCTCAGCATATGCCATGCCTCTGATGTTGTTTGTGTTCAATGTCCTCATTTTGTCACTATTTGCTATTCGAATTGCTTCATCATTAACTTGTTTTGGGTTTCTGAATAAAACTTTTATCCCCGCAAACTGCCACTCTCTCTCACAAACAACGTTTAATCCATAAGCCAGGAATAACACTTCTCCTACACCGTTGAATGTTGGCTCAATTCGATAGGAACCTTGT
>NW_018466071.1:0-550 GCF_002113885.1 Mizuhopecten yessoensis
TTGACATTAGCGAAGGCTATTGAAACAGGCCGCAGATACGAAATGCCACAAAATCAGCTAAAGGTAATGAAAAGTGAAGAGATCTTAGGGATTAAAAAACAAAAACCCACAACACGTCGGCATACAGAAAAAAAACATCCAACTTTCAACAGAGGCAGGGCAAACCTGAGAAAAGGGGTAACAACACATGCGGCAAGTGCGCGGTAAAGCCCATGACAGGGATAGCTGTCCAGCGAAGGGTATCAAATGTTCGTACTGCCATAAAACTGACCATTGGTCAAAAATGTGAAGAAAACGCCTCCGAAAGGTAAACTGTATACAAGACGACAAAGAAACGGAATGCTACGAGTATGATGATGATTTATTACACATATACTCGACTAGTGACGTGTCGTGAATAGCCGATTCAGACAATAGGGTATGCGAACTTAAAGTGCGGGACAAGCTAATAAAATTTCGCATTGATACTGTCGCAAAATGCAGTATATTGACTCAAGACACATTCAGAAACATTGACCATGCCAAACTACGGAGGTCATGCAGGACACTC
>NW_018466072.1:0-550 GCF_002113885.1 Mizuhopecten yessoensis
ACATGGAGGCACGTCCTTAAATGACCTTACCTGTTAATAGGACGTAAAAAAGCATTTAAACCGAACCAAATCAAAAACCAAAATAAAGATAAGAGAGATTGTGATGTTTTAACTAAGAAAAAACAGTATACGATCGTAAATAGTAAAGTTAGAACTTTTCTCGTGCAGTATTGTAGTAGGATAAATTCATTGAAATGTCTTAATATGAAGCTTAATAGCACGAAACTTTGGAGAAGCATCACCAATGTAAAAGTCTTGCATGTATTATATCATTATGTATGTCAGTTGTTTTGTCACTCAAATAATAGTTTCTGTAATGTCAGTATTAATGGTATAATTCACTTGCCTAATGTGCATGTACGGAAAAGCATTTGGGCCGAGTAGAAGAAAAAATCTTTTTGTTCGTGTTATATCTCGAAATTTCAAGATAACAACTCAAAATTTCGAGTTAAGAAGTCGAGATATCGAGTTAATATCTTGAAATGTCGATTAAGTTAGTCGAACATTTTGAGGTTATATCTTGAAAATTATAATTGTTATCACGAAAAAT
>NW_018466073.1:0-550 GCF_002113885.1 Mizuhopecten yessoensis
TATATATATAATTCCCGAAACTCTCGACAGAGGTGCTTGTTGAAGGGACGATTAACCTGATAAATTAAACCATGCACACCGTCTTCGTGTGACCCTGCCTGTTGTAAGGACGCAAACCCATATTTACCACAAACTTCCCCCTAAAAATAAGGTCATACTAAGACGGTGTCCATAGATGATTGGATGGGTATGTGGAATATTAGTAAAGTGTCATAATCTGTTTATTGTAGCATGAATCGGTAAAGGGTGTATGCGGTTTAGCGTCTTCTTAATAGCTAAGGTCAGTTAGGGACGCGCCCCCAGGTGTGACGTGTATGTATGCTGCAGACAGGGTATAATTGTGTATTTGCAAAGTTCATTAAGGGAAGTGTCTCATTGGTTGCTGTATAAATGTGTGTGCTGGAGGCAGAGCAGTTGTGTATTTGCCTTCTTGCGATAGTGTTGATGTGATGCCGACTTATCACCCAACTCTGTTGCAGCATAAGGACGACGGGTAAGCAGATCCTTACAGCCATCCATTCAAAGCTGAACGTAAAGAAAAAGGTCGTAA
>NW_018466074.1:0-550 GCF_002113885.1 Mizuhopecten yessoensis
CGTAAAAATACAGATTACACATAGCGGTGGACTTGTAGTCTGCTTATACACATTGTTTCAATATGCACAATATGCTTTTAAACACTTAAATCGTTAATTTACAGACTCACAACATAATACTACTATCTTATTTGGATGATATACTTGTATCATGATACAGTTTGATGAAATACAACAATATGAGATCATTTACAGACGAAATTCCCGTAACAACAAGAGAACAGATTTGGTGTTCATATCGGACTATGTAAGTGTAGTAGGCGGGGTCAAGAGACGAGAGTTTGCCACCAAAATGACTTCGCGTTGTGTAATTTTGAATGATGTACAAACTGTACAAGTCTTGGAACATTAAACCAGTGGCCATTCAACTCCTAAACCCACCTACCAGTTCTTTTCTCCTGATTAGTCGAAGTGTTAGGAACCCAAAACAACACCAGAGGTCAAGTTCTACAAGTTTATTCTAGATTTAAATCCAAGTGTGCATGGTTTCATTCAACAGAAATAGGCACAACAAAACAAACGAAATCAGTTAACCGAGGTGTAAAGTCTG
>NW_018466075.1:0-550 GCF_002113885.1 Mizuhopecten yessoensis
TCCGTTCTTCAGAAGAAGTTGTTCAAAGGAAAAGTTGACGGATGACTGACGGACGCCGCACCATTTTCTGGAATGTTTTTCTTTTTAATTTAAAAGAAATGATTTGAATTGAGTTTATGTCAGTAAAATAGAAGAGGCAGGAAAACAATGAATTTTGATTAAGAATAGATATTGTACAGTTCATTAATATTGCAAAATAAAAATGCTTTATTATATATCGCACGTATATGAAAAGCGTTGTGTTTTGGTGCTCTGCTGTTCCATTTTGGGTACTCTCATGTAAGAAAGATTTTCTTGATATTTTTCTTGTATTTTTTGTTTCAGTTACACTTTTGGAAGTTGTAACCAAGGCGATGATGTAAACATCAACGACCTTGTAACCTTGCCCAATGTCAAAGAGCTTGTAAAGGAACTCAAAAAGGTACAGGAGTTCAGTATTAGGAATTTAGTCAAACTCATACAGAATTTTATGGCAGATGATTACAACATTAATATCGAAGATGGAGATTTAATATTTGACCTCAGGGTACGCTGAATTGTAAAAAAAAAA
>NW_018466076.1:0-550 GCF_002113885.1 Mizuhopecten yessoensis
CTCATATACTGGAATTTTGTTTACTAACGACATATAGGCAAATGCAACACATAATGTAAATATTAATATTTTAAGGTTCAACCAATTACAATGGCATTATATGAAATTTAAAAATACAATATATCGATGAATGCATGTCCTTCATTTAAAGTTATATCCTTCATAGGCATTTTAAACATACCCCAAAACAAGCATTTCTAATTTAAAGTTTTATCTCGAAATAGGCATTTACCGCAATACGTCAAAGTGAACATTTTTGCTGATTCACTTCGGTCATGTAACCATAGACGAAAGGTATTGTTATCGGGGCGAGGTGTTCCGAGTGCATTTTGCATAACTTCTTGTTGAACTCATACAACTATTAATGAAAAGGGATGTAAAAAAATGTAACTTATATAAAGGTAGGTGTATCGATGGTGTATTGTCGTAGAATACCAGGAATTTCATTTTACTTGTATATGATTTGTATTCAGAAATTGAAATTAAAGACACACAAGGGTTCTATAATTTCGTGTCCGCTTTGCTGTTTGCTTGTGTTCTTGTATCGACA
>NW_018466077.1:0-550 GCF_002113885.1 Mizuhopecten yessoensis
CACGATATATCTTTGTATCATCTGCAAACATTTTGGTCAGGTTATAAATTACCTCGGGTAGGTCGTTTACGTAGAGGAGAAATAAGACTGGCCCCAGCACACTACCCTGGGGGACTCCAATTTTGACTTGACATGTGCTTGATTCACATCCGTTGATAACCACGTTTTGCTTCATAGCATTAAAGAAGTCTGAAATCCACCCAAATATGTCCCCGTTGATGCTATATCCTTTTACTTTATTAATAATCTCCTATGGGGTACTTTGTCAAAGGCTTTTTTGTAGTCCAAATAAATGACATTCATTTGCTTGTTTTGGTCAATAGCTTCTGTCCAGTCATCAATAGATTCTAATAGTTGTGTGTTGCAAAACTTACCACTTCTGAAACCGTGCTGCTCCATGGAGAAAAGGTTGTTGTTGTTGTCCATGTGTTCCACTATTTCGTCTCTAATAATTCGCTGGAGTAGATTACCCACAGTTGATGTTATGCCTATGTGTCTATAGTTTCCTGCATCTTTCTTGTTCCCCTTTTTAAAAATTGGTGTGACATTT
>NW_018466078.1:0-550 GCF_002113885.1 Mizuhopecten yessoensis
TAATATGGATATCCCTTTTACTATACATGTAAATAGACTGACCTATGACGTTTGGTGACAAATAAATATGTTGCCCTTTGTTGTAAAATGTGGAAATGAAACAGGTGTCAACCTACTTGATTTGAATTATCAAATTGACATTCGATGTTTGGTGATCTAAATTAAAATCATATTATTATCAAGAAAGATTGATTTTCGCGGAAATTTGCAATCAAATTCATATCTTTCGCGAACCTTAATTCATTACCTTGAAGGAAAGCATATACTGTTTCTTGTAATGTATGCTTTCTCAATTGCAGTCGTATGAGAGTTGTGCATACACGTTAATAAATATGTAACTGCTTCAAATTCAACCACAAGAAAAAATAGATTTGTCAATAATCATTACACTATTTGTCTTATAAATACAATGGGGTACACACATGTGCAACTTCCGGTTTAGCACGCCCTTATGTTCTGCGTTAATTATCGAACGGAAGAAAAACAGAAAAAAGTTTCTATTTAAAAAGGTATTCTACATGTTCTTCTTTTGATATCAATACTAAAACTA
>NW_018466079.1:0-550 GCF_002113885.1 Mizuhopecten yessoensis
TATATCTTACCTGTGTAAAGTATAACTTATCTGTGTACAGTATATCTTACCTTTGTAAAGTATAACTTATCTGTGTACAGTATAACTCACCTGTACACAGTATAACTCACCTGTATACAGTATAACTCACCTGGGCACAGTAAAACTCACCTGTATACAGTATAACTCACCTGTATAAAGTATAACTCACCTGTCAATTCAAAAGAGATATAAGATTGAGCACCAACATCTAGATTCTGTATTTTATTTACGGTTCTGATGACGGCTCGTCTAATTAGCCGAAACATGTAAACCGTACATAAAACATGGATTTCAGATTTTGTACCGTATTCAGTGGTATTGTTGCTCATCATTTCTATTTTCATTTATGTGTATACAGCATAACTTATGTGTACATACAGTATATATAACTTATGTGTATACAGTGTAACTTATTTGTAAATAGTATAACTTATGTGTATAACTTGTGTATATACAGTGTAACTTACAGTATGTGTATAAAGTGTAACTTATGTGTATACAGTATAATTTATGTGTATACAGTATAAGC
>NW_018466080.1:0-550 GCF_002113885.1 Mizuhopecten yessoensis
AAAAAACATTAATAGAAGTGCAGACAACACGTACGTTCAATAAATGATATATTGATTTAAACAGTATGTCCCTTAAGGTTACAAGTGTAAACTAAATACCAGGTGAGCGATGCAGGGCCTTTGGCCCTCTTGTTTTAACTATCGCTGCCTTCAGTTGATTGTAGAATTCGTGCTGGTATTTCATTTATCAGTTGTTCATTTTAATCTAAGCTATTGACATTCTTTCGCTAGCAATCTGCAATATATTTTCAGGAATATGGGTAAGACTATACTTACTGCAAGTATTCCCTGTCCTCTCAAACGCTTGCTTATCCCTTTGACTGACGTATTGTTCCTTGCCGATTTATGCTTTGATAACGTCTTTATATCCTCGTCAAAGCTAGAAATGGTGTATGTAGCTACAAATGTACGTTGTAAATAATTTCCATCAAGATTTGTAACTGTGGTTCCATTAAGGTTGAAAAAACATTCCCTTCTTTTACTTTTCGAAGACAATCAACTCAAATTCAATAAGACACGATACCCTCTCCTGGCAGGATTCTTCTTCCAG
>NW_018466081.1:0-550 GCF_002113885.1 Mizuhopecten yessoensis
CCCCATGTATAGGACATGGTACTTCTGTGACATCTTGATTAACAACTTCAGTCTTTCTCGCAGAGAGTACTAGTCTGTTGGCCGAGGGCTGGTTCTTGCTTACATCTTTCTTGGCATATGAGTTGCTTGTAGATGATTTGGTTGTAGGATTGGAATCAAATTTAAAGCCTGGGTCATTCAGTCTTACTGCCATATTCAGGATGAAGTCTGAGAATACAGAAAATGGTGGGTATAGCACATTGTTATCTGTCTTATACCTCATGGCTCTGTCAGTCCATTTGCCCTGCATAAATGTTGGAAGTTTGTTTGCAATAGGGTTGACGCCAGCAGACGAGTCCAAGTATGCTAGAGACGTAGCGTAGCGTCTATCCTCCTTCAATGACTCTATCTCTGCAAGAAGGTCTGATAATTCATACATTTTGGCACAGTCTTTCACAGACAATTTGGGAAAATGTTGAAGTCTTTCTTGTAAGGAGTTCACCACTAACTCTGGAGCTCCATACCGTCTATCGAGTCTTTCCCATATCTTTCTTACTGCCTTTTCCTCGTT
>NW_018466082.1:0-550 GCF_002113885.1 Mizuhopecten yessoensis
TTCATAAGCATATCCTCTTTAAGGTAGAAGCGGAGCCAGGTGCGTGGGTGACATAAGCGCGCCTACATCTCACCTTCCTCCATAATTTATGAGCTAAATCCTAGATTGTTATGTTGACACAGTTTCTATTGATGTTCTATACATTAAAAGGTACATTGCGTACGCATATTGGTGATTGATTGTTTTACCATTATTGATGAGCATGATCCGTAAAACACTGTGTTCGAAAGAAATGGGACCATTCATTCTCTCCTCATATACTGTTCATAACTGATAGAACGATTTGTGACAGGACCCGGCTGCGTGCAAGTTCAGTAATAAGCTATATTTTGCAATGAATCAGATAGGCATTACGACCATATTTATTTAACAACAAGGTCGATACAATGTTGCTCCTCTCCCTTCACATCTTGCCGTACGTAGATTTCTTTACGGTCCGCTTGTAAACGCTCTGATCTATTAGGGGATCGGGCGTCTGACGAGGAGAGGCAAGCCATGCAGGATAGACTTACGTCTGACCTAAACTCGGCAATAAGAGAATTGCTGCAAT
>NW_018466083.1:0-550 GCF_002113885.1 Mizuhopecten yessoensis
GAGATGCCCACCCCATAATCATATACACTTGCTGGGCATGACAAGACCTATGCATCAATGGTTTGATCCGAAACTAGTACAACTATCATGCAGGATAATTGATATGTTGAACAAATAGAAACTCTTCGACAAGTAAAATATAGATCAGTTTCAACACCATATCTTGGATATATGGACAAAGAGGCAAACTTATCGCTGCATCTGTCAACTAACTTAACTTAATGGTACCTTATATATGAATGCCCTTGCGATGGGGCCCTGCCGCTGGTGACTTTGTCCAAGATTACAACTTGAGAAAAAAACTTGCTTGGCTTCTATAGATCCACACATTAGTCATTGTACCATTTAAAAATGCCCCTTGGGTCGGGCACATCCGTGGTATGATGAACGCACCAGGGGTCCTGATGTGCCACTGGGGACTTTGCTCTATAGGGTTATAACTTGAGAACAGTGGAGATCACCACCCCATAACCATAAATAAACTAGTTTTGCATGACATTTATAATCTAGCTGCGATAATGTAGCTTTCTGATGACGAGAGATTTTTTTT
>NW_018466084.1:0-550 GCF_002113885.1 Mizuhopecten yessoensis
CCCATGAAAACGTGTAGAATAAGACTAGGTGTTCCGGAAGGGTAGTGTCTTCTGTTTCATTGACGAAGCCCGCCATGTAAATCTAGAACAAATGCAAGTTCTTATATCGAGAACTTGGATAGAGAAAATAAAACCACAGTTTCCACAATAATGACCAAAACCAAAACGTCGACCTTCATATCATACAGGGATAAAGCGTATTTCTAAATGAGATCATGATGGCGACCAGAAAAATTGCCAATAATCTTCATCAACCTGCATCTTTCAAAACCCTGTGTTGTAAGTTTGTCCGTCAGCAGTCGACATCTTTTACGGTAGTCATGATATTCGGAGCAAGCTCTTGGATTCCAAATCAATTACGTCATGTCAACACCGTAGGTAGGGAAAGCCGGGATGTTACTGTCAAGAAAGGAAAAGTTTTGCCATTGATTTAACGTTGTGTCTGAGGATCGATGTGAAGTTTCGGAATAAGATAAAAACGGGATAGATCGTTTTCCTTATCATTAGTGGTTATTCGGGAGATTGATATATAAAAAATTGGTTAGCTAGT
>NW_018466085.1:0-550 GCF_002113885.1 Mizuhopecten yessoensis
TGTGGTAAGCGATCAAGACGGCGACCACAAAAGTTTCGTCTATGCTGCATCAACAAGCACGCCTCGAAACCCTGTGTTGTACTTTTGTAAGTCAACATACAATATAAATATCAATCAGGGAGATTGTGGTATCCCGAGCACCAATTAAACGACATGTAAGCACCGTGCACAATCTCTACACAGAATTGTCGTTCCTTAATTCACCGTCACATCTAAAAAAGTAGTAAAACCAAAAACAATCATGTGTTAAATATTTGAAAAGATATTTGTGTAAAATAGCAAAAGTGTATTGGTGCCTATGGACCGTTTATAATGTTATGAATTTACAATTTTCGGCTGCAACACATTTTTAATTTATTCTTCTCTAATAGTTTATGTGTCGCGTGTCGGAATAAAGTCGATCTACAAGGCTACAGCAAACCTCGGTGACCGATAGTCTACCAGCAGAGTCAACTACATATGCCTTGTTATGTAAAAGCATAACTCGGAAAACAAAGTAAGTAAGCACCTTTTAGCTCACCTGGCACGAAGTGCCAAGTGAGCTTATGCC
>NW_018466086.1:0-550 GCF_002113885.1 Mizuhopecten yessoensis
GAAATGTATTTTTGAAAAGAAGACGATTATAAACTGCAAAAGAAAACCCAAAAACATGAAACGTTTGCTATGTACATCTAAGCTTGATAGGAATACCACAAATGTTGTCACTGTTGTAAACATTTAAAAAATAATATGAAGATAAGGTGTGGTACGAAATTCAATGAATGAAAAGACTTGGTTTTTTTTGCAAATGGTTCCAAAATATTAGAGCAGACATCAACTGAAATAAATATTATATTTATCAATATATATCTGTAACTGTTATTTTCTCTTTGATATGTAAATACTGTGGAGAATTTTAAATATGACAAACCGGATATGAATTGAGACTACGTATGAATGTACATAGACAACAAATAAAGGACAATGAACTAAGATGTTAACAAGTTAGCAAACATATGCATAACAATGTGTTAAATGTAGATGTTTTCTTTGTCCTGGTATTGTTTGTGACATCAATATCATTGTTTAATGATGACGTCACAAACATTGTTTACGTAACTTATTGATGACGTCATGTGACTAACGTTGACTAATAAACATCAGT
>NW_018466087.1:0-551 GCF_002113885.1 Mizuhopecten yessoensis
ACTTTATCCATTGCTTTTATAAAAAAAAAAACTTGCTTTCACTAGGATTTGCTACATGTATACCTAACCACAGTTTCTTTTAAATCTTCAATAAACATAATTATGGATAATAGTCACGGCGGCATTTAAAATATATATATAAATCTTATTACCGGTTAGCTTGTAATAATAATAATACTAATAAGATGTATCTCTTTTGCATAACCTATATTATAGAACATGCATGTCTCATACAACTAGTATAATGACCTACATTATTTATTGTTTACTACAGAAAAGCTGTGTGAGCTAAATTGTATAAGTTTTCGTTCTTGGATCATAACCTGTGACAACAAAATGTCTCTACAAAATGAAAGCTAGTTTATCTAATAAGTGGTGTCCCATCAATTGATTACATACATATATGCATCTCTGCATGAAATCACTAAATGTTATGGTTATAGGTTAGCTTGTAACCGAAGGCTAATTTTTGTAAATAATTTATCTTTAATACGTGAATTTACTCTTATTAAAGATGAATTATTTACAATAACTAGCCTTCGGTTACTGGC
>NW_018466088.1:0-551 GCF_002113885.1 Mizuhopecten yessoensis
ATGTACATTTTGTTTATATTTAGTTCTGCTACCAAAGAGATTGATTGATTGAAATGTTTGTGAAACATTTTAATGAACTCCTCAGCTTTAATGCCTTATTTCTCACTATACATGCTCTTATTGCTATGCCTCCTATTTGTTTGAATATTGTCTCCAAACATTATTGCAGGTGCAGAAAAATATATGGTGACTATGTCCTATTTTAGGGGGGAAAAGCAATCAATATTACAACAGACAGGTATGGTTATTGATGGGAGAAAGGAGGATGAGAAATAGGAACTGAACCCAATCTCTCATACCTTTTAGGACTTCATGAACTTTTTCAAAAGGCTGCAAGAACTGTACCAACAGTGACAGGACATTTTGAAGTCTGTCAGTTACTGTATAGAGGAGGAACCTCTGACTAAATCATTTTCACTCAGACACATGACAGCCGAGTCCACAGATCCTTCCATCAGCGAATAGTTCAAATGTAGTTCAAATGATTTCCTAGCAAACTTTTCCGAAATGGAGAAGTCAGTGATCTTTACTTGGGACAGATTGAATCTGTG
>NW_018466089.1:0-551 GCF_002113885.1 Mizuhopecten yessoensis
GGTGGCTGTATTATCTATGGAGAATGAAGGTGGCTGTATTATCTACTGGGAATGAAGGTTCCTAGAACATCTACTGGGAATGAAGGTTCCTAGAACTTCTACTGGGAATGACATAGTTAGATTATCTACTGGAAATGACATAGTGAGATTATCTACTGGGAATGACATAGCAAGATTATCTACGGGGAATGAAGGTTCCTAGAACATCTACTGGGAATGAAGGTTCCTAGAACATCTACTGGGAATGACATAGTGAGATTATCTACTGGGAATGACATAGTGAGATTATCTACTGGGAATGACATAGTGAGATTATCTACTGGGAATGACATAGTGAGATTATCTACTGGGAATGACATAGTGAGATTATCTACTGGGAATGACATAGTGAGATTATCTACTGGGAATGACATAGTGAGATTATCTACTGGGAATGACATAGTGAGATTATCTACTGGGAATGNGTAACAAGAATGAAGGTGGCTGTATTATCTAACGAGAATGATGGTGGCTGTATTATCTAAGGAGAATGAAGGTGGCTGTATTATCTA
>NW_018466090.1:0-551 GCF_002113885.1 Mizuhopecten yessoensis
AAACATTTCAACACACGAAGCTCAATTTCTTCTTTAACAACATTCGTTGAACTATAGCCACAAGACGTCGTCTTTTAATACGGAACTATGACGTTTGTTGATGAATCTACATGCGCATGTAGATGGCGATGCCGCCACACTATTGTGACATCGAATACTTTGCACAGTACAACGGCTAAAGTGAAATACTTTTATGGCAGCAACTGATATCCATTTTAAAAGTACACTTTCCGAAAGACATAAAAAGTTAATATACACATGGTAGAAACCGACAAAAAAATGCACCATTTTGAAGACTTCGTTTTGGTCAATCAGCTGGTGGTTTATTATTTTCAAAATATCGACACAAAATACATTAGCCGGTGGCATACATATACCACTAATATGACTAATGTACAAAGTGGTCGTACCGTGACAACAAATATAAACAAGAGGCCTAAGAGGTCAGTATCGTTCATCTGCTTGTTATATACCTTCAAAGTGGTCCAAGGTAAACAAAATAAGTCTCTACATACGATATACTTTTGTTAGAAGATTTCAACATTAGAAAA
>NW_018466091.1:0-551 GCF_002113885.1 Mizuhopecten yessoensis
TGTACTACCTGGTAGATAGGAGGAGGGGTCGATATGTACTACCTGTTTTACTTAGATATGGTTAGTATACCTAGATAGGAGGAGGGGGTCGATATGTACTACATGGTAGATAGGAGGAGGAGTCGATATGTACTACCTTGTAGATAGGAGGAGGAGTCGATATGTACTACTGGTAGATAGGAGGTAGGGTCGATATGTACTTGGTATACTTAGATATGATTAGTATAGTATACCAAGATAGAAGGAGGGTCGATTTGACTACCTGGCAGATAGGAGGAGGGGACGATATGTACTACCTTGTAGATAGGAGGAGGAGTCGATATGTACTACTGGTAGATAGGAGGTAGGGTCGATATGTACCACCTGGTAGATAGGAGTAAGGGTCGATATGTACCACCTGGTAGATAGGAGGAGGAGTCGATATGTACTACCTGGTTTACTTAGATATGGTTAGTATACCAAGATAGAAGGAGGGGTCGATTTGACTACCTGGTAGATAGGAGGAAGGGTCGATATGTACTACCTGGTAGATAGGAGGAGGGGTCGATATG
>NW_018466092.1:0-551 GCF_002113885.1 Mizuhopecten yessoensis
TGTTTTGGTGGTAAGGATGAGAGGATGGTAAGAACGTATGTTTTGGTGATAAGGGTGAGAGGATGGTAAGAACGTATGTTTTGGTGGTAAGGGGGAGAGGATGGGAAGAATGTAAGTTTTGGTGGTAAGGGTGAGAGGATGGTAAGCATGTAAGTTTTGGTGGTAAGGGTGAGAGGATGGTAAGAATGTATGTTTGGTGGTAAAGGTCAGAGGATGGTAAGAAACGTATGTTTTGGTGGTAAGGGTCAGAGGATGGTTAGAATGCATGTTTTGGTGTTAAAGGTGAGAGGATGGTTAGAGTGTATGTTTTAATTGTAAGGGGAAAGTATGGTAAGAATGTATGTTTTGGTGGTAAGGGAGAGAGGATGGTAAGAATGTATGTTTTTGTGGTAAGGGTGAGGGGATGGTAAGAATGTATGTTTTGGTGGTAAGGGTGAGAGGATGGTAAGAATGTATGTTTTGGTGGTAAGGTTGAGAGGATGGTAAAAATGTATGTTTTGGTGGATATAGTGAGAGGATGGTAGGATGTATGTTTTGTTGGTAAGGGTGAG
>NW_018466093.1:0-551 GCF_002113885.1 Mizuhopecten yessoensis
CTCTGAGCTAACTGGCCATGTAAGGACAAGCTATCAAGGTACATTCAGGGTGGGAGATCTCCCTCCACTGGGTTTTACAATGTGTGAGACTTTTGACGGCGTCGCGGCGTTACGTTGTTTTGGGTGTTAAGATAACATTTACAAATGTATCGAACAAATCCTGGCTTTCTCTGACTACTATAACATCTGCATTGTTGATATTTTTACTTCAAGATCTTTGTAGGAAAATAAAACAAAACTTTTTTTGCAGATATATAAAAGATTTTTATTTATCACACAAAAAAATACTGACATCAGAAATGCAACACATTATATAATCAAAGGCTTTTCTTGTAACGATTCCACCCTTGGCTAGAACAGGTACCAGTCTTTTTTTCTGTATGTCCATGACCTGTTAAAAAAATAACAGTTCATATCAAAAGTAAGAACTTTACCATAGTAACATGAAAAAGTTCATAACATGAAAGATAAAAAAATATGATAATTTGACAGTGGAAAAATATTTCACAATTACTTCTGGCTACTATCCTAAGCAACAAATAACAGTTAGA
>NW_018466094.1:0-551 GCF_002113885.1 Mizuhopecten yessoensis
GTTTGGTATGATGATTTTGAAAGTAACAAAAAGATATATACACGTGCTACAACCAGAAGGATTGATGCAATCGATAGTCAAATTTGATACAGAAAATAAATCAACACAGTATATTTTCTAGGACAACATCTTTCCGCCGAAATCAATAATTATCAATTCGATCATCAACATCTGTGGCACAGTGGAAATGTGTCTGAGGGGCCAGATAATTCTGTGAAAGTTTTTATTAAGCACAATTGCTGACTAAATTACAAATGTATTTAATCATCATGTTTCCTGTCAAGCGATCATTTGGATTCCTGTTATCAATTTCTGTTTTTTAGAAATGCCAGCGACATAATTTACGCTAAAAGCATTCACAAATCCTAGCATATATAATGGCATGTGTAGCTGTATAACTACGGAAAAGGAAGGGACGTTAAACATAGTACATCCATGCATAAAGTGTTTTCATAAATTATTAATTTATACAGAAGTTTTCACTTGCTTTCATTTCATATTAGTTTTGACGACGCAGTGTATCACAAATTAATATGACGGCGTGTCGTTAC
>NW_018466095.1:0-551 GCF_002113885.1 Mizuhopecten yessoensis
GTATAGTCACCATACAATAGAGTAACTGTAATGTAGCCTCCCTTAATATAAGTACCATGATATAGTCCCCATATATAGAGTAACTGTGATGTAGCCTCCCTTACAATAAAGGTACCATGATATAGTAACCATACAATAGAGTAACTGTAATGTAGCCTCCCTTACAATAAAGGTACCATGATATAGTCCCCATACAATACAGTTACTGTAATGTAGTCCCCATACAATACAGTTACTGTAATGTAGCCTCCCTTACAATATAGGTACCATGGAATAGTCACCATACAATAGAGTAACTGTAATGTAGCCTCCCTTACAATAAAGGTACCATGATATAGTCCCCATACAATACAGTTACTGTAATGTAGCCTCCCTTACAATATTGGTACCATGATATAGTCACCATACACTACAGTTACTGTAATGTAGCCTCCCTTATAATATAGGTACCATGATATAGTCACAACACAATAAAGTTACTGTAATGAAGCCTCCCTTATAATATCGGTACCATGATATAGTCCCCATACAATACAGTTACTGTAATGTAG
>NW_018466096.1:0-551 GCF_002113885.1 Mizuhopecten yessoensis
CATATGGTTATATCTATATACTGAACACGTATTGTTATGTCTACAAACTGGCCATGGATAGTTATAACTATATACTGACCGGATGGTTATATCTTTATTTACTGACCAAAAATGGTTTTATATTGTATCTACATACTGACCGCTGATAGTTTTATATACAAACTGACCACAGGGTTATATCTACATACAGACCATGGATGGTTATAACTACATACTGACCATATATAGTTATATCTACATTGTGACCAGATGGTTATATCTACATACTGTCCAGATGGTTATATAAACCAACTGAACACATATAGTTGTTTCTACATACTGACCACAGATAGTTATATCTACATACTCACCGAGTGGTTATATTTACATCCTGACCACAGAGGGTTATATCTACATACTGACCACAGATAATTATATCTACATTATGAATACGTAATGTTATTTCTACATATGGACCAATATAGTTATAACTACATACTGGCAGCGGATGGTTATATCTATAAACCGACCACATATGGTTATATCTATAAACTGAACACATATGGTTATAT
>NW_018466097.1:0-228 GCF_002113885.1 Mizuhopecten yessoensis
GCTATATTTACCCATGATATCTCTCTAGATATCAGTCGTTATATGGCCTGTTTGTTGTTTCTCTACTGAGTTGCTATATTTACCCATGATATCTCTCTAGATATCAGTCGTTATATGACCTGTTTGTTGTTTATCTACTGCGTTGCTATATTTACCCATGATATCTCTCTAGATATCTGTCGTTATATGACCTGTGTGTTGTTTCTCTACTGCGTTGCTATATTTACC
>NW_018466097.1:327-551 GCF_002113885.1 Mizuhopecten yessoensis
CTACTGCGTTGCTATATTTACCCATGATATCTCTCTAGATATCTGTCGTTATATGACCTGTGTGTTGTTTCTCTACTGCGTTGCTATATTTACCAATGATATTTCTCTAGATATCCGTCGTTATATGACCTTTATATTGTTTCTCTACTGCGTTGCTATATTTACCCCTGATATCTCTTTAGTTATCCGTCGTTATATGACCTGTGTGTTGTTTCTCTACTGCG
>NW_018466098.1:0-551 GCF_002113885.1 Mizuhopecten yessoensis
GACTGTAATACAATGGCATTGACCCACCCTCAGAACGACTGTATTATGATGGTCTTGGCCCATCCCCAGTACGACAGTATTACAATGGCCTTGACCCACCCTCAGAACGACTGTATTACAATAACTTTGACCAGCCCTCAGCACGACTGTATTACAATGGTCTTGACCCACCCTCATGGTCTTTTCCCATCCCCAGTCCGACTGTATTACAATGGCCTTGACCCACCCTCAGAACGACTGTACTACAATAACTTTGACCAGCCCTCAGCACGACTGAATTACAATGGTCTTGACCCACCCTCAAAACGAACGTACAACATTGGTCTTTTCCCATCCCCAGTCCGACTGCATTACAATGGCCTTGACTCATCCCCAGTACGACTGTATTACAATGGCCTTCACCCACCCTCAGAGCGACTGTATTATAATGGTCTTGATCCTACCTCAGAACGACTTTATTACAGTGACCTGACTCACCCTCAGAACGACTGTATTACAATGGCCTTGTCTTATCCCCAATACGACTGTATTACAATGGTCTTGACCCACCC
>NW_018466099.1:0-551 GCF_002113885.1 Mizuhopecten yessoensis
TCCCACGTACAGTATAACACGTTACTGTCCAAACCGTACTTCTCATGTACAGTATTACAAGTTAATGTTCAAACCGTACCTCTCACGTACAGTATAACATGTTAATGTTCAAACAGTCCCTCTCACATACAGTAATACATGTTAATGTTCAAACCGTACCTCTCACATACAGTAATACATGTTAATGTTCAAACCATACCTCTCACATACAGTATAACAAGTTACTGTCCAAACCGTACCTCTCACGTACAGTATAACAAGTTACTGTCCAAACCGTACCTCTCACGTACAGTATAACACGTTACTGTCCAAACCGTACTTCTCACGTACAGTATAACACGCTACTGTCCAAACCGTACCTCTCACGTACAGTATAACACGCTACTGTTCAAACCGTACCTCCCACGTACAGTATAACATGTGATTGTCCAAACCGTACCTCTCACGTACAGTATAACACGCTACTGTCCAATCCGTACCTCCCACGTACAGTATTACACGCTACGGTCCAAACCGTACCTCCCACGTACAGTATAACACGTTACTGTCCA
>NW_018466100.1:0-551 GCF_002113885.1 Mizuhopecten yessoensis
TAGTAAACAATGAAACAACACACATATAGTAACAAGGGTTGTAGTAAACAATGAAACAATACACATATAGTAACCAGGGCTGTAGTAAACAATTTAACAACACAGTTGTAGTAAATAATGAAAAAACACTAATTGTTACCAGGGTTGTAGTAAACAATGACACAACACACATATAGTAACCAGGGATGTAGTAAACAATTTAACAACACAGTTGTAGTAAATAATGAAAAAACACTAATTGTTACCAGGGTTGTAGTAAACAATGACACAACACACATATAGTACCCAGCGTTGTAGTAAGCAATGAAAATACACATGTAGTAACCAGGGGTGTAGTAAACAATGAAAATACACATATAGTATCAAGGGTTGTAGTAAACAATGACACAACACACATATAGTAACCAGGGCTGTAGGAAACAATTTAACAACACACATATAGTAACCAGGGTTGTAGTAAACAATGAAAAAACACTTATTGTAACTAGGGTTGTAGTGAACAATTTAACAACACACATATAGTACCCAGGGTTGTAGTAAGCAATGAAAAA
>NW_018466101.1:0-551 GCF_002113885.1 Mizuhopecten yessoensis
TAGTTGTAAGATGAAATCATGATAACACCATAGTTGTAAGGTGAAATCATGATAACCTTAGTTGTAAGGTGAAATCATGATAACACTAGTTGTAAGGTGAAATCATGATAACACTGTAGTTGTAAGGTGAAATCATGATAACACTGTAGTTGTAAGGTGAACTCATGATAACACTGNTCATAGTTGTAAGGTGAAATCATGATAACACTGTAGTTGTAAGGTGAAATCATGATAACACTGTAGTTGTAAGGTGAACTCATGATAACACTGTAGTTGCAAGGTGAAATCAAAGATCGTATTCATACAATGTATATGTACAGTTGCCTGGCTTATTGGAGAGAAAAACATATTTAGCTGCTGTAAGAGTTTAATTTAATTGACTTTGGTAAATAGAAAACATTTTGAAGTATTGTACAATTTGTAGAATTATTTGCAAATACTGGTGAAGATGTCAACCCTAGATATTATATAGTTAATATGTACCACCAAGAAACCACATACAATTCTATGGTATCACAATACCAGTTATTTCATCCAACCAATCAGAGGGC
>NW_018466102.1:0-551 GCF_002113885.1 Mizuhopecten yessoensis
ACATTCGATTAACATCAATGTTTATCCATTTACTTCACAACTCTCTACAACAAACATATAAGGACTTCACAACATAATACTTTGATTGACACGTACACATTAAATGCGGAAAAAATGAAGTATAAAACTAAAATAAATTAAAACCCTGATGTTTCGTTTCAAATTTCCATTACAAATATACTGTATACCGAAAGATTCTCGCCCAATCAAAGTTTCGCCCTTCGATTGAAAAATCAATTGTCGGCCTATATTAAATTCGCCCTTCACATTTAATTACTATGTATATCGGTCACTTAAATGAAAAGTTCGCCCTTACTATACAGGGCAAAATAGGCGAAAATAAAACTGCAGCAAAAAGTACAGGTAAACAGCAGTCAAATATTCAAAAATATTTGAATGTTTTAGCCTGGTGACATATACGTACCATTGTATCGTCAACGGCGATACATTTATACATTTGGTTGGTTTTTGAAAGCATTTTTTGTTGTGTGCACCTGAATAAGACGTTAAACGTCATTGTTTAGATATATCCAACTGAATAGATAGGAACA
>NW_018466103.1:0-551 GCF_002113885.1 Mizuhopecten yessoensis
TACCTGCTGGGCAGTGTTACAAGGCTTTACCGTATAACATGTACCTTGTTAACGTCACAAACCTGATGGGCAGTGTAACAAGGCTTTACAGTACTACATGTACCGTGTTACCGTCACAAACCTGCTGGGCAGTGTAACAAGGCTTTACAGTTGTAACAAGGCTTTACAGTACTACGTGTACATTGTTAACGTCACAATCCTGCTGGGCAGTGTTACAACGCTTTACAGTACTATATGAACCTTGTTAACGTCATAAACCTGCTGAGCAGGTTTGTGACGTTAACAATGTACACGTAGTACTGTAACAAGGCTTTACAGTACTACGTGTACATTGTTAACGTCACAAACCTGCTGGGCAGTGTTACAAGGCTTTACCGTATAACATGTACCTTGTTAACGTCACAAACCTGCT
The DNA here is from genome assembly GCF_002113885.1 of Mizuhopecten yessoensis. Taxonomy (NCBI): domain Eukaryota; kingdom Metazoa; phylum Mollusca; class Bivalvia; order Pectinida; family Pectinidae; genus Mizuhopecten; species Mizuhopecten yessoensis. The sequence continues at coordinate 413 of NW_018466103.1, forward strand.
GGGCGGTGTAACAAGGCTTTACAGTACTACGTGTACATTGTTAACGTCACAAACCTGCTGGGCAGTGTTACAACGCTTTACAGTACTATATGTACCTTGTTAACGTCATAAACCTGCTGAGCAGTGTTACAAGGCTTTA
>NW_018466104.1:0-551 GCF_002113885.1 Mizuhopecten yessoensis
CATGTCATTACATGTACATCATACATGTAAATTTCTTCATGAATAAAGACTATGATATAATGTATTTCTGTAAACAGAAGTTAATATTTGTTTATTTTAGACACTCTAAATAACAATTAAGTTAGGCATTATTTGATAGGGATAAGGTTAATACAATTCGTCTTCTCCCCCACCCTTATTTCGAGTTATAAATTTTGGTGTATAACCATAAATATTATATTATAAATATTGAGAAAAGATACAATTGCATGCAAAAACATTTAGTACACAGGATAATCTTGGAGGGGCCATATGGGGCATTGCCCCTCAAAAATGAAATTGACCCTTCCATGTTCAAATTTAATCTTACATAGAATAACCCTCTTAATTTTGATTAGTCTTATTTTTTACATTATTATTTAAGGGAATTAATGGAAAAAAAACTATAAGCATCACTTTCGGATAATATTAATGTTTCAATTTGTGATGAGATGTAGTCATGAGTCAATGGCAAGGTCAAAATGATATTTTTACATTTGAGATATAGATTTAATTGAAATTGTCAAGAAAAG
>NW_018466105.1:0-551 GCF_002113885.1 Mizuhopecten yessoensis
TTCATCATCAAACAGTTTATGTTGAATTTGTCTAAGACCAGTTCCATTCATCATCAAACAGTTCATGTTGAATTTGTCTAAGACCAGCTCATTTCATCATCAAACAATTCATGTTGAATTTGTCCAAGACCAGCTCATTTCANACAAATAGTTCATGTTGAATTTGTCTTAGATCAGCTCTATTCATCTTCAAATAGTTCATGTTGAATTTGTCTAAGACCAGCTGAGTTCATCACCAAACAGTTCATGTTGAATTTGTCTAAGACCAGCTCCGTTCATAATCAGACAGTTCATGTTGAAGTTGTCTAAGACCAGCTGAGTTCATCACCAAACAGTTCATGTTGAATTTGTCTAAGACCAGCTCCATTCATAATCAGACAGTTCATGTTGAAGTTGTCTAAGACCAGCTGAGTTCATCACCAAACAGTTCATGTTGAATTTGTCTAAGACCAGCTCAGTTGACATTCATCACTAAACAGCTATTAATGAATTTGCCTTTAGACGTTCTTCCTTCATCACCAAACAATTCATGTTGAATTTATCTTAAGACC
>NW_018466106.1:0-551 GCF_002113885.1 Mizuhopecten yessoensis
GAATATACCAGGGGTAACATCCCATGGACACATTTAATGGTACATATATATACCAAAATAAACATTTAATGGTATATACCTAGAGTAACATCCCATGGACACATTTAATGGTACATGTATATACCAAGATAAACATCGCATGAACACATTTAATGGTATATAACTAGAGTAACATCCCATGGACACATTTCATGCTATTTACTTAGAGTAACATCCTATGGATACATTTCAGAGTTACATCCCATGGACGCATATCATGGTATTTTCCTAGAATAGCATCCTATGGACACATTTAATGATACATGTATATACCAAGATAAACATCCCATGAACACATTTAATGGTATATACCTAGAGTAACATCCCATGGACACATTTAATGGTACATGTATATACCAATATAAACATGCCATAGACACATATCATCGTATATACCTAGAGTTACATCCCATGGACGCATATCATGGTATTTACCTAGAATAGCATCCTATGGACACATTTAATGATACATGTATATACCAAGATAAACATCCCATGAACACATTTCATGG
>NW_018466107.1:0-551 GCF_002113885.1 Mizuhopecten yessoensis
TTGATGAGTTTAATTATCTTGGTCTCACTTTAAATTATAATGGAAGATTTACAAAAACACAAAAAAAACCTTGCAGAACAAGGTCGAAAAGCACTATTTGCCATAAATAATGTATGTAAAAAGAATTATTTTAATATAGAATCTCGTCTTGCTGTTTTTGACACGTTTGTCAATAGTATTTTAATGTACGGTTCAGAAATTTGGGGATTTCATAAAGCACCCGAAATAGAAAAATTGCATATTGGATTTTTGAAATCATTATTAGGATTAAGAAAATCTACAAACACTGCATTTCTTTATATTGAATTTGGAAGATCTCATTTAGAGCTGTTAAGAAAAGTTAAAATTTTTAAGTATTGGATTAAATTACAACGTTCTGATAACTGTGTGCTGAAAGCTTGTTATGATGATAGGGTTGAAAATAAAGACCCCTGGATCCTTAACTTAAAGCATGATCTTTCAAGATTCGGCCTTGGATACATGTTTGTGACTGACAGTATTTATCCTTCTAGTGAAGTATATAAGCAGCGATTATGTGATAGTTTTCAGCA
>NW_018466108.1:0-326 GCF_002113885.1 Mizuhopecten yessoensis
CATTACACACTATTTGACATGGAATAAAGAACACCATTACACAATATTTGACATGGAATAAATAACACCATTACACACTATTTGACATGGAATAAAGAACACCATTAAACACTATTCTACATGGAATAAAAAACATCATTATACACTATTTTACATGAATTAAAAAACATCATTATACACTATTTTACATGAATTAAAAAACATCATTACGCACTATTTGACATGGAATAAAGAACACCATTAAACACTATTTGACATGGATTGAAGAACATCATTACACACTATTTGACATGGAATAAAGAACACCATTATGCACTATTTGACAT
>NW_018466108.1:336-551 GCF_002113885.1 Mizuhopecten yessoensis
CATTACACACTATTTGACATGGAATAAAGAACACCATTAAACACTATTTGACATGGAATAAAGAACATCATTAAAGACTATCTGACATGGAATAAAGAACATCATTATACACTATTTGACATCGAATAAAGAACACCATTATACACGATTTTACATGAAATAAAAAACATCATTACACACTATTTGACATCGAATAAAGAACACCATTAAACACT
>NW_018466109.1:0-551 GCF_002113885.1 Mizuhopecten yessoensis
CATGTTTAGTAAAGCTGTGACATACACCAGTAATCTTCCTAAGGTTAGTATCTACATGTTTAGTTAAGCTGTGACAGACACCAGTAATCTTCCTAAGGTAAGTAGCTACATGTTAAGTAAAGCTGGGACAGACACCAGTAATCTTCCTAATGTTAGTATCTACATGTTTAGTTAAGCTGTGACAGACACCAATAATCTTCCTAAGGTAAGTAGCTACATGTTAAGTAAAGCTGGGACAGACACCAGTAATCATCCTAAGGTAAGTATCTACATATTTAGTAAAGCTGTGACAGACCCCAGTAATCTTCCTAAGGTTAGTATCTACATGTTTAGTTAAGCTGTGCCAGACACCAGTAATCTTCCTAAGGTAAGTATCCACATGTTTAGTAAAGCTGTCACAGACACCAATAATCTTCCTAAGGTAAGTATCTACATGTTTAGTAAAGCTGTGACAGACACCAATAATCTTCCTAAGGTAAGTAGCTACATGTTTAGTAAAGCTGTGGCAGACACCAGTAATCTTCCTAAGGTAAGTAACTACATGTTTAGTA
>NW_018466110.1:0-551 GCF_002113885.1 Mizuhopecten yessoensis
AGGCGCGAAACCCGTCATCCATCCATCCATCCAGATGAAAAGCTTAGGTTAAGGCATTCTTAGGCAAGAGTCGTCTCACAAAAACTAGACAGTTAATATATATAGGATAGACGGCTCTTTATCTAATCTATCCCCCTCTTCTACTCTTTACTCCACACTTTATCCCTTCTACTCTTTTTCCTTTCTGTTCTTCGTCTGCTGGATAACCGATACATCCGGTAGTGAAGCGGACGTAAAACCTATCAATCAATCAATCAATCAATCAGATGAAAAGCTGAATGAGCGAGAAGACCTATTTTATGGGTCGTATTATACAGTTTATAGTGGTAATACGTGTACATGTATACATATATATATAATGTTGTTAAATTCGATTAGCCATAGGATTGCTGTGGGGTGGCTGACTCGTCCCTTCTTTTACAAACAAACGGAACATCCCGCACGTGGCCAGAACACATACGTTGCAGCTTTCCTATAACCACCGAGTGTATTATCAGTTTTTATTTTTTTTTATTTTAAGTAATTGGATATTGTTGTTATTACACTATTCT
>NW_018466111.1:0-551 GCF_002113885.1 Mizuhopecten yessoensis
TAGTTACAACCTAGTTAATCGTAGTTACATAGATATAAGCTCGTTACTCGTATTTACAAGCTTTAAGTTATCGTAGCTACGAGCTAGTTGATCGTAGTTACAACCTAGTTAATCGTGGTTACATAGATATAAGCTCGTTACTCGTATTTACAAGCTCTAAGTTATCGTAGCTACGAGCTAGTTGATCGTAGTTGCAAGCTAGTTGATAATAGTAACATGCTAGTTGATAATGATTACAAGTTAATTGATCGTATTTACAAGCTAGTTGATCGTAGCTACAAGCTTGATGATAATAGCAACATGCTAGTATAGTATTTAAAAGCTAATTTATTGTACTTATAAGCTAGTTGATCGTAGTTTCAAGCTGGTTGGTCCTATTTACAAGCTAGTTGATAATAGTAGCATGCTAGTTGATAGTTATTACAAGTTAATTGGTCGTATTTACAAGCTAGTTGATCGTAGCTACAAGCTTGATGATAATAGCAACATGCTAGTATAGTATTTAAAAGCTAATTTATTGTACTTATAAGCTAGCTGGTCGAAGTAACAAA
>NW_018466112.1:0-551 GCF_002113885.1 Mizuhopecten yessoensis
TTGACAGTATGGGTGGGCAATGATATAGCATTAGCAATGATATGGGATATATGTGTCTAGCAATATGTATACAAGATACAAGATACAAGAAACTTTATTTAACGTCGCATACAGGTAAACAAGGAACATTAGCTTTTGAGAGCTATTATTGCGACAAACATCTGTAAAATAACAATAATATTATAATACAAGTAAAGGGAGATAATCACATATATTAATAAAAAACAGTAATAACCATCACAGAAAAAGAAAGTATCCATATCCCAGGTTTTTAAGTGATGTGGAGTCCCCTACCTACAAAGGCCCCCGGGACATGACCCTTTTGGAACAATAAATATATAAAAATAGGGTTAATGTATGAAAAGCATTAAATGTGATCACAGATAAGTAGTATTCAGAATAAGTAAATAAAAGACATAGTTAATAGTGAATGAATACTTGTTTATCAAACAAGAATTACTTAGGACTTGGAATTAAAACACTATGAAGTAGAATATACATACAAATTTACAGAAATAATGTTAAGATTGAATCAATATTATCAAAATAAA
>NW_018466113.1:0-551 GCF_002113885.1 Mizuhopecten yessoensis
AACAATTGTGGCATAAAATGCAAATTAACAGAAATAATTGTGGTACACAACCGTAACACGTTGGCCAAAGAGAACTAATTGAATTTTTTCATACAGACAGGATACATACAACTTTTTAAAATACAGTTGATAAATAGCAAACATATTTACCTGGCGTTCTGGGGTAGTACATTGGTCAAAGGTCGGCTGTACCTAATGTCCATCCTGCAAATAAAAATAAATGGCATTGTTAATTGATTTGGAATTAAATGAATAAATAACCTTTACATATATTTGGATGTAAAACAAAAATTTCAAAAAATAAGTCATGAGCGCAATGAAGCACAAAACATGTACATTCAAGTGAATGAAATAAGGCAACTAATTGTGAATTTGCTCATAAACTGTGGGACACATGTTGAGATTGAATTTTCATAAAAATATGAGAAGTTCTTTTTACACAACCAATAAAATGTTCTATGTGATGTTTCGATGACTTGTGCTGTTCATCGGTTACGGGAAGTGTTTGTGTTGCTAGTTTGTTGTTGTGATGGGTTTCCTAGTGTTCATTT
>NW_018466114.1:0-551 GCF_002113885.1 Mizuhopecten yessoensis
TCCCTTCTCGTTTCATGCTACATACGGTCTAAACTAACCCCTTTAAACTCTTTCCGCTCTCCGTTCCCTTCTCGTTTAATGCTACATACGGCCTAAACTAACCCCTCCACACTCCCTCCTCTTTCCCTTCCCTTCTCGTTTAATGGAGCATACGGCCCAAACTAACCCCTCCACCCTCCCTCATCTTTCCCTTTCCTTCTCGTTAAAGTTACATACGGGCTAAACTACCCCCACCACACTCCCTCATCTTTCCCATTCCTTCTCGTTAATGTTACATACGGTATAAACTATCCCCTGCACACTCCCATATCTTTCCCTTCCCTTCTCGTTTCATGCTACATACGGTCTAAACTAACCCCTTTAAACTCTTTCCGCTCTCCGTTCCCTTCTCGTTTAATGCTACATACGGCCTAAACTAACCCCTCCACACTTCCTCATCTTTCCCTTTCCTCTCGTTAAAGGTACATACGGTCTAAACTACCCCCACCACACTACCTCATCTTTCGCATTCCTTTTCGTTAATGTTACATACGGTCTAATTTAACCCCTTT
>NW_018466115.1:0-551 GCF_002113885.1 Mizuhopecten yessoensis
GTGTTACATGATTAACAATGTTTCGTCCTAAAACCCTATAAGATAGTTGCTATCGTAAATAAACAAGACTATGTTTTAATTAGAAATGTTTCATCTTAAGAAAAAGATGTCATTATTGTACGAAGGTCTCAATGGTAACTATTTAAGCATATATTAATCGATTGATTGCGAAGTCTCAGTGCAAATGTTTTGGTTATTAGTAAATCTGTCACAACAGCCCACAATTATCATACATGGTGTAACTATTAAGTTATATTTGTAAAATTTATCATGACCCACTGAGAGGTCTGCATGTTTCTTTTTTATTTTATTAAAGTTTTGTTTTTGTTGTATATCGATTCTATGGTAATTCTTACTTGTACTGCACGAGCTACCAACGTATCCATCACTACAACCATCTGATGACAAACAGGTTCCATTGAAGCGGCTACATCCGGGGGTCATACAATGACATGTGAGGACACAGTCTTCTCCAAACATGTTTTCGGTACATTCTGTAGGTAAGCATTTTATAATTATTAATTATGTGCATGCTGTAACGAAATGACAAA
>NW_018466116.1:0-551 GCF_002113885.1 Mizuhopecten yessoensis
TCCTTTATGTTAATAATGAACCAATACACTGTCATCCATGTTAATTATGTACCAATACACTGTCCTTTATGTAAATAATGAACCAATACACTGTCCTTTATGTTAATAATGAACCAATACACTGTCCTTTATGTTAATAATGTACCAATACACTGTCCTTTATGTTAATAATGTACCAATACACTGTCCTTNAATGTACCAATACACTGTCCTTTATGTTAATAATGTACCAATACACTGTCCTTCATGTTAATAATGTACCAATATACTGTCATTCATGTTAATAATGTACCAATACACTGTCCTTTATGTTAATAATGTACCAATACACTGTCCTTATGTTAATTATGTATCAATACACTGTCCTTCATGTTAATAATGTACTAATACACTGTCCTTTATGTTATAATGTACCAATACACTGTCCTTTATGTTAATAATGTAACAAAATACTGTCCTTCATATTAATAATGTACCAATACACTGTCATTCATGTTAATGATGTGCCAATACACTGTCCTTCATGTTAATAATGAACAATACACTGTCCT
>NW_018466117.1:0-551 GCF_002113885.1 Mizuhopecten yessoensis
ACATTGCTTTGGACTGGCTGTACCGGGATGTGTGACAGTTGTTTTAGTGTTATGGAACACTTATTGCTTGAGATTGGCTGTATCGGGGTGTATGACAGTTGTGTTAGTGTTATGGAAAAATTATTGCTTTGGACTGGCTGTATCGGGGTGTGTGCCAGTTGTTTTAGTGTTATGGAAAAAACATTGCTTTTGACTAGCTGTACCGGGATGTGTGACAGTTGTTTTAGTGTTATGGAACACTTATTGCTTGAGACTGGCTGTATCGGGGTGTGTGACAGTTGTTTTAGTGTTATGGAAAAAACAGTGCTTTGGACTAGCTGTACCGGGATGTGTGACAGTTGTTTTAGTGTTATGGAACACTTATTGCTTGAGACTGGCTGTATCGGGGTGTGTGACAGTTGTTTTAGTGTTATGGAAAAAACATTGCTTTGGACTAGCTGTACCGGGATGTGTGACAGTTGTTTTTTGTGTCTTGGAACACTTATTGCTTTAGACTGGCTGTATCAGGGTGTGTGACAGTTGTTTTGAAGTTATATAACACTTATTGCTTG
>NW_018466118.1:0-551 GCF_002113885.1 Mizuhopecten yessoensis
TTTGAATTGATTGTGATAAAGTATTCAAAACCTTATAAGAAAGTTCTAATAACATGCTGGCTGATGACAGGTTCTTATTATTGATTTCATGCATTATGGGAGTTTGGGTAATGTGAGAACCAATTTGTCTATGGTAAGCTTATTAAACATTTAATACAAATTTTTCTTACATGAAGTTAATTTTCGCTTAAATTGAAAATAGCATGGTACAAAGAACTTAGGAATACATGTTGTATATAAAACATATATGTGTCCCTCAGTAAATTTTTAGATACATATACATTTTAGGTAAAAACATTTTAGTTAACCTTTGGCATTTAACAATTTCAAAAGTCAGATTACCTTTTCCCTGAAATCTGAAGGGTTAAAACATATGCCAAATAGACATATCCTGTAAAACACACGAAGCAATAGCTCATTTAGGGGTTACAGAAGCTTCGAGGGTCTATTCAAAGCCCCGAGATGCATGCATATGCAAACTTTTTTTTTAATGAATATGGGCAAACAATTGACAGTAATAAATAGTAATACAATTATACAAATAATAGTAC
>NW_018466119.1:0-551 GCF_002113885.1 Mizuhopecten yessoensis
AACTAAAATCGGCTTTCTGAGTTAAAAGAATAAGATTAAGAAATTGTACTTACATAATTTTAAAATAAATAATATTTTCATCAATTTTACAAACATTCATACATATCTGATAACACACTTGGAAGAAATTGCATGAATTTGTTCTGCAAATGGTCAAACCCCAAAAATCACCTAAAATCACATGTTGTGTTAAATTGGTATCTTTGACCGATCATAACACAAAAACGAACACACGGACATATTTATTTTTGCATTTTCTACTATGCCATTAACTCCTTTTTCCAAAATCCATATAATTTTAGAGATATTGTTCTATTCACACACATGTGTCACGCCGCGATCGTAAAAATCAATTCATCATAACTCGGTCATTTTATCAAATATCTAATTGAAATTTGGTATGAAGGTGTATTATAGTCATTTTAACAACATATCTTCTAATGTCGCTTACTTTATTCGGTATTTTTAAAGATATTGTCTGGCGATGCTTGTTGTCGGTTGAATTGAGGTTTTTGAAGAAAAACCAATTTTCATGATGTTATACTTACCAT
>NW_018466120.1:0-551 GCF_002113885.1 Mizuhopecten yessoensis
AGGTCAACGGAAAACGTCACACAAACATTGACAAGATTGTAATATGAAGGTCAATAGATAACGTCACACAAACATTGACGAGGTTGAAATATGTAGGTCAATGAAGAACGTTAGACAAACATTGACAAGGGTGTAATATGTAGGTCAACGGAAAACGTCACACAACCATTGACAAGGTTGTAATATGTATTGACGAGGTTGAAATATGTAGGTCAATGAAGAACGTTAGACAAACATTGACAAGGGTGTAATATGTAGGTCAACGGATAACGTCACACAAACGTTGACGGGGTTGAAATATGTAGGTCAATGAAGAACGTTAGACAAACATTGACAAGGTTGTAATATGTAGGTCAACGGAAAACTTCAGACAAACATTGACAAGGTAGTAATATGTAGGTCAATGGAAAACGTCAGACAAACATTGACAAGGTTGTAATATGTAGGTCAATAGAGAACGTCAAACAAACATTGACAAAGTTCTAATATGTAGATCAATAGAAAAAGTCACACAAACATTGACAAGGTTGTAATATGAAGGTCAATAGATA
>NW_018466121.1:0-551 GCF_002113885.1 Mizuhopecten yessoensis
CAATATACGGGAACAAAATATAGCTCATGGTCAACATACGGAAACGAAATATATCTCAGGGTCAACATACGGGAACAAAACAAAGCTCAGTGTCAACATACGGGAACAAAATATAGCTCAGGGTCAACATACGAGAACTTAATATAGCTCAGGGTCAGCATACGGGAACAAAATATAGCTTACGGTTAACATACCGGAACTTAATATAGCTCAGGGTTAACATACGGGAACAAAATATAACTCAGGGTCAACATACGGGAACAAAATATAGCTCAGGGTCAACATACGGGAACGAAATATAGCCCAGCGTCAACATACAGGAAAAAACATAGCTCAGGGTCAACATACGGGAACAAAATATAGCTCAGTGTCCACATACGGGAACAAAACATAGCTCAGGGTCAACATACGGGAACAAAATATAGCTCAGGGTCCACATACGGAAACAAATTATAGCTCAGGGTCAACAAACGGGAACAAAATATAAGTCAGTGTCAACATACGGGAACAAATTATATCTCAGGGTCAACATACGGGAACAAAAAATAGCT
>NW_018466122.1:0-551 GCF_002113885.1 Mizuhopecten yessoensis
ATAAATATCATTGGTAGGAGTGATACAAAGTAAGGGATACAACAATATCAAAATATAAATAATAAAATGAGGCAACTCATCTATAAGATTTTGGAAATGTAGTGGATGTGTAAGATGTATTGCCAGTCCCATCGAGTTTCAGACAAAATGTCTCTAACGGCCTCCAGATTCCAGATTCAACCACAGAACACTTAGCATTTAAACTTAGCATATTTATGTTTTACTTTATTGCACCCATCAGTACCTCTAGTTTGTCTAATATTAACGTTTTCCATGCTGCCTGATTTCAGGATTGATGATCTTTTTCATCCATGACATATTAAATGCATGACAAAAAGTTAGAACATATGGTAGGCGTAGTTGGACATCATTATAATCACTAAACAAAACATTTCTTTTAATTTTGTCCGGCTTTTATCACCTTTTTGAAAAAAGGAATTTCTGTAAGTCGGTTATGATATATGGAGGTAGGTCAGGAAGGACAGGACCAACCTTTCAATACAATGTGAACATATCTTATTTTTTCTCAGTATAGTAATCTTCAAAAATAT
>NW_018466123.1:0-551 GCF_002113885.1 Mizuhopecten yessoensis
CTGGTAAATTGTCTCCGTTGTGTTCTCCCTATACACCATGCTGCTGTTTGCAATATTGGTAACTGGTAAATTGTCGCCGCTGTTTCCTCCCTGTAAACCATGCTGCTGTTTCCAATATTGGTAACTGGTAAATTGTCTCCGTTTTGTTCTCCCTATACACCATGCTGCTGTTTCAAATATTGGTAGCTGGTAAATTGTCTCCGTTTTGTTCTCCCTGTACACCATGCTGCTTGCTGTTTCCAATATTGGTAACTGGTAAATTGTCTCCGTTTTGTTCTCCCTAAACACCATGCTGCTGTTTCCAATATTGGTAACTGGTTAATTGTCTCCGTTGTGTTCTCGCTATACACCATGCTGCTGTTTCCAATATTGGTAACTGGTAAATTGTCTCCGGTGTTTTCTCCCTGTACACCATACTGCTGTTTCCAATATCGGTAACCGGTATATTGTCTCCGTTGTGTTGTCCCTGTACACCATGCTGCTGTTTCCAATATTGGTAACTGGTGAATTGTCTCCGTTTTGTTCTCCCTATACACCATTCTGCTGTTTCC
>NW_018466124.1:0-551 GCF_002113885.1 Mizuhopecten yessoensis
AAGAAAAATAACTCCAACAAGAAATGTTTTCGATGCACAAAAACTTGACCCAGACATGTGTTTTTACAAGAACTCAACCTGTCATGCATGTGGTAACGAAGGCCATATAGTTAAGGCATGTTTCAGCAAGGGAAAGGATGGAGGAAACAGGAAGGTCCATTACATGAAGAATGACAACTCCGATGATGAGTATAATCAGATAGCGTCGTTGTTTATCAATACCGCAAGCACTGGTAAGGCACCGATAACTTTAACACCACACATTAATGGTCATGAACTCAAAATGGAACTAGACACTGGTTCCGCTGTGTCGGTAATCACAGAGAAAACTTTCAAAGACAGTCTACAGGGCAATGTGAAAGACTTAAAAAAACTAAGGTGTGTTTAAAGACCTACTCAGGTGAGAAATTAGACACCGTGGGAATTGCCATTGTGAAAGTTGACCATAATGGCCAGCAACGCGACCTTGATCTCTACGTAGTCAAAAAGGGAAGCAACCCTTTATACGGTCGTGAATGGATTAGGGAAATTACACTGGATTGGGTCGCAAT
>NW_018466125.1:0-551 GCF_002113885.1 Mizuhopecten yessoensis
CATGCCTCCAGCACTTAAACACACATGCACGCATACACAACACACGTTGACGCACGTCCTAAAATGATCTTAGCTGTCGACAGGACATCAAACCTTTAACGACCAACCAACCTGAATGGTGTCATCGTGTTGAATATGGTGATTTATCCAGGATTATGTAGCCCTCAGATGACTCGGATCATTTTGAAACACAGCTCATATGTCTTATAGCGATTCTTTATTGATAGTTATCAGTAAAAAAAGGAAGATCCGCTATACATATACAGCGTAATACACTGATTGGACCGGATCTGATAAGAGGTTCTCAAGCGGTGTACTCATTTGAATCGTTGGGATCTAACTGGTAAATATTTACAATGTACATTGAAGTATATAAAGACAAAACAATGGACGCGATAAGGTATTTCTAAAAGATGTCATACATAAAATGAATCAAAATGTCTTGAAAACTAAAACCTCAATTACATAGATGGTTTTAAAGTTGAATTGTATGTCTGTGTTTAATCACATTCAACACATGTACTTGAAAACTAAGAATTCAAGGAACTTCA
>NW_018466126.1:0-551 GCF_002113885.1 Mizuhopecten yessoensis
ATTTGTAAATCTGCTGGTGTTGTCAGAAACTACACACCTCACTGCTTCCGAGCAACTGCCATCCAGTTATTAAATGACCATGTTCACGAGGCACGGCACATAATGTTCACGTCGCCACACAAAAACGAATCCTCCCTAAGATCATATACGAGAAATATTTCAACCTGTCAAATAAAGGCTCTGAGCTCAGCGTTGTCAACAATGTCACTCCCTAGCGGGGAAACCACCGGTGATCACGTAGGCCCTATTGTAGTAGCTCCCGCCGGTCAAATCGTCACTCATGATCAACAACGTGTACTCGATGGAAATACCTTTCAAATCACTTTCTCGAACAATACGTCACTGACATCAGCTCCGGGATTCTTTGCTAATGCAACATTCCATGGATGTACGATAACTTTTCAAAATAAAAAAGGAATATTTCCGTGATTTTTTCACGCATAACCCTTTGGTCTGGACTAAGGTTGTTTCAGAAGCCGCATCACTAATATGTGATATATATCAAGGCGCGATAGAAATCTTTTCTTCCCAAAGAACACACCGTAAAATAT
>NW_018466127.1:0-551 GCF_002113885.1 Mizuhopecten yessoensis
TACAAATGAATGGATTTCATACACGAGTCGAGGTCAAATTCCTAAATGGTCTCATTTTGGCAAAACTGCAGGATATTTCTGCAACCTTTCTTTATATTTTTGATGTATTGTGTAATAATAACAAAATTGACAGAACAAAAATCTAGCTCATAGTTGAAAGAAGGTCACGGTTTTATGATCGGGTATTTTGTGCCTAAATCCACACGAGAACCATGTAATTATCGTGGCAAATTTTGATTAGAAGTTTTGTGTCGTAATATCAAAAAATGAAGAATTAAGTGATGTCGTTTCCTTTTTTTTTACCTGATTTCTGTCTTTGACTGTTTTATATGACTAAACAGAAACAAATATAAGAAGGAGACTTTTTAGCAAAAAAAATGCATCTGACGAGACCTTAGGAACTATGGCTATGTGTGTACTGCGTAGCTGATCGGCTTGAAGCTACAAGCATATACTGAGAACACATTACATTCGTTTTATATCAAATTTGCTATTTAACGAATTGTGTTTGATTCTGGTATGTTTTATTGGCTAACGATAAATATTACGCG
>NW_018466128.1:0-551 GCF_002113885.1 Mizuhopecten yessoensis
CATGCAAACCACGTAAGAATCAATGTTTGATTTAGTATCTTATTTTGGCAAAAAAATGTGTTTCTGGAGATTTTATCTGGAAATCATGTAAAAATGTGTTTTGGGGATAATATATTGAAAACATCCTTTTAATCAATATCAGGGGTATTTACAATAAGAGTGTATTTCAGATCACTGGATATCATCCAGCTACCTCCATGATGTATTAGCTGGCAAAGAAACATCGACATTCATCTTACACGAACAGATTATATCGAGTTTAAACATTATGAACAAGACCATGACCAAGGTCCCATTCTATCAGTATCTTTGTTATTGAATATGCTTGAGTAAATGTGTGACTAGCTGCGTGGTTACGAGGATGTTTATTTAAGGCACTTTTTTGCTAAATTAAATTAGATAAAGTAGCAAAAACAAAGTAACATATGTCCATTTCAGGACCTTCATATGGAGCACATTGTCAACCTGGATTGTCTGACAGCTGTCTGTATAATGGTCAGCTTACCTGTAGCCTTACACAATCATCAGGCAATCACACTTGTCAATGTAAA
>NW_018466129.1:0-551 GCF_002113885.1 Mizuhopecten yessoensis
AAATATAAATAAATATACATAAATACAACATACATCAAATATAGTAGAGTACATATAATAGAATATAACACTGTATACATAATATATATATAAATATTCATATAATACAGCACAATAGACATGAAAACAATATACTTACATTATAAATCATAATGCATAAATGCAATATACATTACATATAATAATTATATAATGCATATAAAATATAAAACAGTTTACATGAAAAAGAAAAGAATTTTGAATAGAATATTCATAACAATATACATAAAATGAATAGATCTTTCTATACAAGCACCAAAACACCGAAAAATATATGTAATAGACACACGAAACCTTTTATACGTGGAATGATAAAAGACATGCTAGTTTAAAATGAACGCATTCATTTCTTAGGCACAGCGTCATCAGAAGAGAGGATACTCTTGTGTATAATCCACAATCTATGATGATCATCACGGTAATTGTGTAGGAGTGTGCTGCATAACTTGATGTTTACTCATAGGGATTTCTTTCGTTCTAGGGAAATTCTGTTTCTATCAAATTCCTATCCC
>NW_018466130.1:0-551 GCF_002113885.1 Mizuhopecten yessoensis
AGTCCTGTGTGAGATAAAGTGTATATTGATTTCAAGGATTCAGTCACCCTACTGTTTCATATTTCACTTTGAAGTCTATCGTTTCACAAAAAAACATTAAACTATGTATTTACGATAACAAACATGGACTCTGTGTAAAATCAATGTGTGCCATATATCATCCCTATTCCACGCCTACGTAATCTATCAATAATTTGATACATAAACTGTACCAGTAATGGGTAGGAATTGAGCGGGATTTAAGTTAATAAACAAAGGTCGATGCGAACACCTTTAATAGCATACCAATATTCCTACACCTAGTTATAGGACGCTTTGAAGGTTTGTTTTCTATCACCGATATTGTCTAGTTTATGGTATCAAAACATCACAATGTTCGTGATTTAACCTTCACAGGTTCAGAGAAATAATGAGTCTGCTGTATTGCATTGAATAATTCAATAAGAGGCGACTAATGCGGGCTTCATGTAGAATCATGATTCTTCTTCTATGACCTCTGATTGAGATGATATAGGGACCGCAGAACCAAATGATTTTCCATAGACGATAGT
>NW_018466131.1:0-551 GCF_002113885.1 Mizuhopecten yessoensis
AAAGAAGAGAAATTACGAATTCTATACCTGTGATTAACAAGATTAGTTTTTTTTTTATATTCATTATATAAAGATACATATATTGATGTTGATCAGTTATGTGTGAAGATGCTTACCTTGCCTGCAGGATCATAGATGCTGACAGTATATTGCTCGCCGGCAACTGAGGTGCCTCCTGAAAAAACAAAGCAAGCGTAATGTTAACGTATATAATATATCATTCCATAATTTATATAAAACACAACTAATGGCTGTAATAGCTTATTTATATAACAAAGGACTTATATTATTTTAATATTAATTATTTTATTTTACTAGTATCACAATTCAAACACTTGTTTCAACATTGATTATAGAAGAAAAAAAAGTCCCGGGTGTCAGTTACCACAGGAAACATAGCTAGTGTCCTAATAAACATTTATTACCTTTGCCACTTAATTCGATATCAGTTATACACTAAACTGTTATACAAGTCATGTTCTATTACAGAGAAGTTCTGATATTATATATTATAGAGATTTTCAAAACAAGAAAATATCATAGTTTGATTA
>NW_018466132.1:0-551 GCF_002113885.1 Mizuhopecten yessoensis
TATGGTACACATGTATACTGACACACACCTATGGTACACATGTATGCTAACACACTCCTATGGTACACATATATACAAACACATCCGTATGGTACACATGTACACAAACACAAACACAACCCTATGGTACACATGTATACAAACACAGTCATATGGAACATATGTATAATGACACACACCTATGGTACACATATGTACTAACACGCCCCATTGGTACACGTGTATACAGACAAACTCCAATGGTATACATGTATACTAACACACTCCAATGGTACAAATGTATACAAACACACCCCTATGGTACACATGTATACAAACACATCCCTGTTGTACATATGTATACTGACACACGCCTATGGTACATATGTATACAAACACACACCTATGGTACACATGTATACAGACACACTCCTATGGTACACATGTAAACTAACACACTCCTATGGTATACATTTATACTAATACACTCCTATGTTATACATGTATACTAACACACCCCTATGGTTCACATGTATACTAACACACCCCTATGGTACACATGTATACTAACA
>NW_018466133.1:0-551 GCF_002113885.1 Mizuhopecten yessoensis
TTTGAAGGAATACTTTGCCTACAAACTGTGAACTGCCACCATTTTTGTTATTATGTCGGTAAAACTTTATCTGTACACTTCCTTGTTACGGGTATATCACGTGACTTGAGCGACACAGTCAGTATAATTTCCTAGACTCTTGGCGTATGGCCAAAAATAGACAGAGCTATCATACGCCACCAAGAAAGAGAGAGAGTTGGACGGGGACACAGTGAGAGAGAGAGATGGAAGGAGGAAGCCATTAACATCTGGCATTACTCACACGACTTCAAACTATAAATATACTGTATACCAAACCGACAAAATCTGGTTCCAAACATATCAATATTGTATGTGTATCGATATGTTCCATTGTGAACGGGGTATTATAACTGACACATAAGAATCAGGGAGGTCTTTCTGTTTCAGGAGTCTTATGTAATATGCAAAGTGTTATGTAGACAGACACATTCCTGAAACCATTTATGTTCTACAATGTATATATAGAACAAATAACATACAATTTGATTCAACATAAAATTGGCGTATCCAGTAAGTTATGACGAGTTCGC
>NW_018466134.1:0-551 GCF_002113885.1 Mizuhopecten yessoensis
TCTTGCTCAAAGATACAACACAGTGCCATGCCGTGACTCAAACCCTAACCGTTCGGTCACGTGCCCAGCATCCTACCACTAGACTACCATGCCTCCTTTCTGTAACTGTGCCACATGCGTGTACTTCCATTGATCAGGTAGTAGTAGCTATGTTAATTAGAGCGATAGCATGACGTTAAAAGGTTTTTGGTTTGAATCCTGATATGGCAATGTTGCATTTTCATTCTCAAAACACTCCTATTTGACCTTTTTTATGTTTTAATTGAAGTCCCGCAAGGTAAGTTTTAGTTTTCAGAAATAATTTATCAAAGCTATCTTCATGTCTCAAATAAGGTTTCAATTCATAGTGACGTAGTACAGTGATCCTTAAACCCGTAAAAAGGACACATTATTCTGTAGAAGAAGTCATTTGGAGTCTTTGTCAAGTAAATGATCAGGTGAATATAAATTCTATAAGCGTAAATTTTAATTGTTAAGTTTATCTATAAATTTTGGACTCCAAAATACCAAGTACAAGAGGCCCATGGGTCTTAACGGTCACCTGATATATT
>NW_018466135.1:0-551 GCF_002113885.1 Mizuhopecten yessoensis
GGGAATGTTTCTTAAGTCGGTATTAAAACTAAAGTAAAAAAATCACTGGCTTTACAAATAAAGTATAACTCGAAGTCCAATCATGTAATGTGATTATGTGGTACTCCAACAATGTTAGAGGTTTGACACGGCGAGAAACTTTTTTTCGTGTAACCTTTTACTTCCACAGCTGATTTTTCCCGTTAATGGCACTCAGGATTTTTAAGTTTGAAATTTGACAATAGTTTATATCACGTTTTTACTTACTGTAAAATGTCCATAAGGGTTGATAAATCTCCACAAATCCATTCCAAAATCTGAGCTTTTTGGAATTTAATGTATCCAACCAGAGTATAATATATATATACGTCTCTGATCCAAAAAACAAGTTGTTGCAATTATTCCTCTGATGATTAGATGCAACAACTGTATATGAAAAAATAATATTTTAAAAATTCTTGCAAGAAAGCAATGACCAATGCTCACTTAATTCTTAATAAAAACAAGCATTCTTCGCAGAAATTACACATATGCATGCATTAATTATTTCAGAACACAGCACAATTTTTGTA
>NW_018466136.1:0-551 GCF_002113885.1 Mizuhopecten yessoensis
ACAACATTATGGAGGAGCAGTGGAGACACTAGACACATGCGGTTTAGATAGGTATTTATGTAGGTATCCACTTATATACACAAACATGCAATGAATCGGAACTTATCCCATCATAATAGATATCATATTTAACAGGAATGCTTACTATTTGCAAAAGACCACTTTTAAAGACATTCACACAAGTGTGACGAAATATTACTTGCATTATTATTTTGTAATAGAAATAGGATAAATGTAAAAGAAATTAACCTGTTTAATATCATAGAGTTATAATATTTTAAATAAACACGATGTTAGAAGGTTTGCATAAAATTCGCGCCAATCGTGCTTTATTTTCTAGCCTGAAATACCAATACAAATATAACAACAGAAACTCTATAAACCCCACCGTTTAAGCCAGTGATAATGTAGGAATGTTACTCGAATATCTCTCTGATGTTGTAATTATCTTCCCCCTCCCCTACTTCCACCCCAACCCCTTCGTATCTCATCACAATAAGTTGAGATCCTGTATTACCACATAACTCAAACTTCAAACGGTTCTCCCTTAA